>NC_142946.1:8059246-8104246 GCF_046866305.1 Octopus bimaculoides
TATATATATATATATATATATATATATATATATATATATGTATACATATATATGTGTGTTTGTATATATATATATACACACATATATATGTGTGTGTTGTGTGTGTGTGTGTGTGTGTGTGTGTGTGTGTGTGTGTGTGTGTGTGTGTGTGTGTGTGTGTGTGAGATTTTGTTCGTGTTTGAGCTTTTCCTTCAATACCGCTTGACAACCGGTGTTGGTGTTTTACCGTTCTTATAATTTAGCGGTTCAGCAAAAGAATATACTTACATACGTTCATACATACATACATGTCAAGCAGTTCACAGCTGCTTGTAGATGAATTGTGGCGATGGCTAGAGTAAACTTAATTAACGGTAATGAAAGAAGTTGGCATGAAAAACGGGAAATTTTGTAATGAAGGACTGAGCTGTTATTTTCAGTGGTTGTTTCTGTAGAATCTCGTTCATTCAGCAACCAATGAAAGAGTAGATTCTAAACCTCAGAGATACGTTTGTTAATTAGTATTACATCGGCAGCAGACTACACCGTTAAGTGGACATATGGATATCGTATTACTACAACAATTGCATTCGTTAATTCTGTGGACTATTATGTTATGCATATATGCATAATACATCCATGCACGTACGCCCGCGAACACTCACTCTATCTCTCTCTCTCTCACACACACATAAATACACACACACACACACACACACACATATATATATATACATGTATACATATACACACACACGTTTCCTTATGGAATAGCCATGCATTTTGAGACTGAACGATTGGTCAGAGCCATCTGGTTAATGCATTATCCGAGTATGAAACTTGAAGTAGCTCATGAATACTACCAGTAATTATGAAACGATATTTATCACCCACTTTATTGAATATATTGACGTTGATCCTACCATCCAGCGAACAGTTCACTATATACACATACATACATACATGCATACATACATACATACATAAATACAAATATACATATATATATATATATATATATATATATATATATATATATATATATATATATATATATATATATACATTTATATATATATGCATGTATATATTTATTTATATATATATATTTACATATATATACGTAATTTGACGAAGTTTATGAGTCCTTTTTCCATAAAGGTCTTTGGCCGGCTCGAGGCTATAGTAGAAGATACCTTCTCAAGGTGCCACGCAGGGAGACTGAACCCGGAACCATTTGTTTGGGAAGCAAACTTCTTACCACCCAGCCACTCCTGCGTCTATATATATATGTGTGTGTGTGTATGTGTGTGTGTCTGCGTATTCGATTACATTTATGAGAGCAAATACGTTTATGTAAGTATGAATATATGTAAGTAGAATTTTATTATGTGTGCATATGTGTGTACATACACACAGTTACATGTGTGTGCTCATATGTACATATGTACGTATATGAATGTTTCTGTCTACGTATATGTGTACTGAAAAGGTAAATGTACGCGTACTTATAGAAATGGCTGATGTGAATTCTACTCGGTGGCACGAAAACTCCGGAAATTTATTATGAAAAGTTTTCCAGCATTCGTCTACAAGGTTCTGACCACATATCGATATCATATTCACAGATTGATTAGCCTCGTTATTTCGATTAGTAGATCTATTTAACAGTGCATCTATAGTTCTGTCAGTACATATCGATGTGTGTGTGAGTATATATATATTACCGACTGATGTGAGATCGTGTGCTGAAACAAAAACTATTGCAGCGTAGGTGTTTAGAAGCCATTTAAAACACACAAAATCCGTTAGATTCACTTCAACATTTAAATTTAATTTGCCAAAATATTTTCATCGCTTTCAGACCGCGACATGTTCACTGACAAAATTCTGTGCTGCCTCTCAAAGCGACGAAAATATTTTGGCAAATTAAATTTAAATATTGAAGTGAATTTAACGGTTTTTGTGTGTTTTAAATGGCCGAACGACCACACAGATGATTGATTTGCTTATAGGGATCGAATGTTTGTGTATACCAAAGCTCATCCTCTCCATCACATCGACATTACCTGTACAGGTGTATCGTGTGATACGTATCAGATAACGAAATGAACGCAGAGCAACGTGACATGAAGCGCTTTGCTCAAGAACACAAGTCAACGCCCGGTCTGGGAATCGAACACACGATCTCGAAATCGTGTGTACAACACCCTAACCACAAAGTCATGCGCCTCCTCATATGTACACACACACACACACACATACACGCACACACACACACACACACACACACACACACACATACATACATATATATATATATATACATACTCACACACTACAGTCTTCCCTACTGTTTCCGACAACCAAATTCTTACTCGAGGTATTGTTATGTGTGGCGCTGTGGTAGAAGACACTTGCCCAAGATGGCCAGCAGCGGGACTGCAAAGCGAACATCTTAACTGCAGAACCATAAGCTCCACAATTAAATCGAGTACCACTCATATAGATATACCATGTACGTATACGCTCACCATGTTTAAAGAGAAACACGTAAAAATTTGTAATTATTAGTAATGGTTTCTGCGCGTTTCTTTTACTTAAGCCATTATAACAGCATTAGAATCATGTTTGTTCTAATTTTGATTTCTTTAATCTTGCAATTAAACTACCATTCCAAGCTTGAAAGAATTATTCAATTTCTGTGAGAAGATTCTTGTAGTTTTCATGACGAAATATATCAAACACTTTATTATTCCACTTAAGTTTTTAATCACTATTATTGCTTTTATTATTATCATTATTATTATTATTATAATTATTATTATTATTATTATTATTATTGTTGTTGTTGTTGTTGTTGTTGTTGTTGTTGTTGTTGTTGTTATTGACGGTGTCATCATTGTTGTTGATGTTATTTGTTTTTCCATATTTTGTTTTCTGTTTTCTTCCACTTATTTGGAAAATTGGTTTTAAATATTCACTTTAATGCTTTCTTTTTCTTTTTTTTTTGTTTTGTGTTTTGTTTTTTCTTGTTTAATGTTTTGGATTATCCAAAAGACGTTTCTTTGGCAATAAAGAACCTAATAAAACTCTTCTGCAAAACATTAAAATCCATTTCCGTTATTTGCAATTCAAAAACAAGCAAAAATAAACCGAAAAAAAAGAAGCTACACACACACACACACACACACACACACACACACACACACACACACACAAACACACACACACATACACACTTACACACATATACACATAGAAACATGCATGTACACGCAAGCGGTATACATGCATTAAAGCCTATTGCAGGCCATGTTGCAGTTACTGTCAATCTTCACAGTATATTTATCTAATTTATGCTCCGATAAATAGTTTCTTTTTACCACTCACCTGAAATGATTGCAGGAAAATAGCAGTTTTATTTTTTTCTAATTCATTTTATTGTCGTATTTATTTATCTATTTATTTACTTATTTGCAATTTCACGAATATTGACAACAAAAAAAAAAATGTCCTCAAATTATGAAGTCGAAAAATAATTGAATTTATTGTTTGGAAAAAGATTTTCTAAAAACAAAAACGGTCGATATTGCCAAAATTTAAATTACCATGTGTGAAGATGTAAGAATTTTTTTTTTCCTCCTGTTTTTCTTTTTGTCGTTTTTGTCTTCCTACGTTATTGCGTTGAAAGAATATATTTTCTGATGTCGAGGCTGGTTGTTTGCGAGAATGGTTAGTGTGCTGCATAAAATTCTTAGCAAGGAGCCTTCCAGCTTCTTTTACGTTCCAACAGAGATGAAAATTCCAGACCTTCAGCATAAATTATTTCTCCCGTAGTTATACAGCCTTAAATTTCTGGAGTGCGGGTAAGTCGATTGCGTCAACCTTCCACCTCCAGTACTCAAATAGTATTCAATTTTGCGAGAGCAGGGAATTGGTGAGATCGATAGTATTGCTTTTCAATCAACTCTTTTTCACCTTTTACCTCTCCTCTTATTCTCTCTTCCCTTCTTCTATTCTCACTCTTCCCTTTCTCACTTTCTCTCTCTCTCTCTCTCTCTCTCTCTCTCTCTCTCTCTCTCTCTCTCTCTCTCTCTGTGAATATATATATATATATTTATATATTCATAAATAAGGCATATAAGTTATTTTTTTATCAAATATAACCAATCCAGGAACTCTTTGATACCACCCTTCGTAAACTGCTTTAATCAAGCAAGCACCACTCCCTTCGTTATCGATTATTAAAACAAAAACCTGCCAGGGAAAAGACGATATACAAGTCATATGTTACGGTTGGAAGCTATTCTATATTTGAATGCCTCATTGAATTAAGAGTAATTTAATAACACCACTCTAAAGGAAAATTTACTAAATATACAGGAAAATTATAATTAAATTTTTGGAGATATAATTCAGTTTATTATATTCTCAAAATATAATTATAGATATCAGACATATAAACTGACGTCTACTGACTTGGCTGTGTGGTAAGAAGTTTCCTTCGCGGTCACATGGTTCCGGGTTCATTCCCACTGTGTGGTATCTTGAGCAAGCGGTTTTTACAATAGCCTCGGTCCGACCAAAGCATTGTGAGTGGATTTGACAGATAAAAACTGCAATAAAGCCATCGGACACCCACATATACACGCGCGCGTGTGTTTGCATCTGTTTCTCACCCACCACCGCTTGAGAACTGGTGTCGGTGTGTTTACGTATCCGTAAATTAGCGGTTCAGTAAAAGAGAACGGTAGAATAAGTTTATATAGTTACCGTCTGACAAATCTACTCAGAAGGCATTAGTTGGTGCAGGGCTATAATGGAAAACACTTACCCATGCAGTGGGACTGAACGCGGAACAATGTAGTTGAGAAGCAAGCTTCTTACCACACAGCCACGCTTGCGCTTACAGTCACGCTTGCTCCTATCGTCACACCATCACCTTCCTGAAGACTACAGACCAGCTCTCCAAATGCTTCCTTCGATTGTTTGTTTATAGTTTCCCTAACGATGACAAACACTTATTCGGAAGTACCAGCATACAGTAACAACATACATCAAGAAGGCAATGAACTCAATGAACTTCTGGCCTTATGAATACATTATATTGTTAGTTCTATGTGACATTTGAATGCGTTATCTTCACCGGTGAGTTTCGCAGCATGAAAAAAAATATATGCAACGAGTTTCTATCTTTATAGATATATCTTTCTGTTGGTGTTTGAACATCGCATTTGAAGTTAGAACGAATGTCCAACGTGTGCTTACTCTAGTTTAATTTCTGATTATCAACATACAGAAAAGAAACAACGAAATAACCAGAAATATATAAATAACAAAAAGAAACATAAAGAAAAGTCATCCATCCAACTATTTTCGCCACCCAATATTCCTGGACAGGTCGTGGGATCAGACCCCTCAGGCCCCTCTTCCGCAAGGTCCTGTCAGAAGCAACCATCGGTTGGATTCTCAAGCGTGACCAACTGAGATTATGGATATTATCCAGCGTGTATATATTAATTTAATTCAAGCCGGACTATCTTCACACAAATCTGTGACTGTTTTCTTTACCGATTTCTATATCGAAACAAGCATTTTTGCCTCAGCTCAGAACGTATTGGGTATTCATCACTGAGGAGACAGAATTAGTTTGAAACACGACGTCGGTTGATCCACCAACATTTTGAGCTAAGCTTTGTTTTTTAATACAAAAGTCACTTTGAGAAGATTCTTTGAGATACAGTAATATTACACCTACTGCTGTATACACATTGCATATATTATACACACCTGTATTGTAATCTAAAACTGATTGAAGTGTATATAATAATTTAATTCTATCCCAGCTATATTTTACACAAATCAAGAAATGATTTGTTTACCGAATTCTTTTATCTAATTACAAAATCTTGTATTTTTAAAAGAGGAGGAAAAGAGTATATGTGATGTTCATTCAGATCAAAATTAGGTTAGTTGCATAAAAGGTCAATGAAGAAGAAGTAGTTGACGGGAGTGAAATTAGCCCTATTGTATTTTCTCCAGAGAGAAATGCGCCGTCAACCTCGGATTGGTGTGAGCCAAGAAACAGAGCGCCGAACTTGATATATAAAACCACTCAACCTAGAGTCCAGCTATTTCAGTGAATAGTCACCTCTCAGTATAATTGCGTAATTAAATCATGAATATCTACCAATGTGAATGAATGAATGAATGAATGAAATGAATGAATGAAATAAACAGCCACTTCGTAACATTTCTATCCTCGATACATAGGAGACGTCGCTTACCTTGAATTCAATTAGAATGATATCAATTAGCAAGACGTAAATTCATCAGTCTTTAATTAGGCGCAAATCTTTTGTAGAATCAAATAGCGTTAATGGTATATAGTCAGAATACAAGATGACTAAATTTATAACCTAGTCAGACATGATATCGAAATCTTATTCAACCAACTTGCGAAATTGTTGATAATTAACATGAAGAGGATAATGATTCAGTAATTCTGTAAATGTTCTTGTATTTATTGAAGTTCATACGTACTGTTTAATAATGACATTTATGTTGGTGAGAGTGTATCCAATGATTATACAATTTTGAAGAGACGAAGTAGTGGGTTGCTGCATAATTATTGCGGCATTTTCTGCAACAAATTTTCTTCAACAAAAACAAAAACAATATTTAACAAAAACATCTTTAAATGACGGTCTGACCGTCTGCCAAGCAAATGGGAAGCAGTAATTGAAGTAGATGGTGAATATGCTCCGGAACAATCATTTAAAGATGTTTTTGTTACATGTTTTTATAGTTTTTTGTTGAATAAAATTTGTTGAAAAAAGCCGCAATAATTATGCACCAAACCAATATATACAGATATGCAATAAAAGAAATCTTATATCAGTTGATGACTGAATTTTTCACCGAATTCTATAAAAAGCAACAGAGGAAGAGTTTCATTTTATTTCTTATGCATTTTCGTCGTCGTCGTCGTCGTCGTCCTTACTGTTGTCGCTTAAATGATTCAAACAGGTTTGGGTTCATAAGATTGGAAGTTTGATTCCTGGAACGAGCTACGTGCTGTGTCCAAAAGCAAGGCACGTAATTTCATGTCTTTTACCACAGTCTGCTGAGCCGTAAATGAATATCGGCCAAGTGATACTGCAACCTTCTCTCCTTCTGTCACATCTACGATATTCTGCTGTGCTAAAGGTGGAAGAACCGAGCAGGAGGACGGTGGGTGGGGGCTGTGTCTGTTCGCTACTACCTTGTCATTCATAACAATTACCGAAAATGTAGCACAAACCATTAAACGATGCTTGCTTACGAGTGACGGCTAAGCTTTAGACCATTTAGTGGCAGAAGAGAGAAGAACTTATGACCCTCTGCCGGACCTTCAAGACTGGTGGTTGGAAAAAAAAGTAGTCATTCTCGGGCAAGAATCTTGCCCTAATGTTTACAACAGAGTCGACACAGTTAAATACACCTAATGTATATAAATTGATGTTAAATTCCACCACGAAGTCAAGTCCTTGCTGCTCATTCGTGGCTATGCCAGCAGAACGCAAGCTCCAGATAGAGCCTTCAGTGCAGAACAGGTCAGAGGATAGAGGCCAAATTAATATGAACCACCTCATCTCTGAGGCTAAAATTGGTTTGTGTATGGCGAATATGCCTACTTAGAAAAACAAAACCAAAGTTACAGAATTATCGATGTTGGGAGAGGAAGAGCTTCTCTGAAGGAAACATATGACTCGGTGCAGCGAAATCCGAAAGGAAGCAGTAAATAGAGCCCATAATTGAGAACAATTAAGGAAAGTCATCGGAGGTTTAATCTCCATAGCGAGCGAAGGCCTTAAGAAAATAAGATGTGAAGCTGGTCGACGTATCAACTCTTTCACCAACGAACGAAGTTTAACATCGTCAAGTGCAGCCTTAATGTAACTTACTAAACTTATAATGAATTGCAAAGTAAATATAGAAAGTTGGCTTGGAATATAAGAGACAGAAAAAAATGACAGTTTTCTAGCATAAAGCGACATCTGCATAATAACCACAGAACTAAAAGAAGCCAGTAATTAAATATTAATATCAATAATTATCCAGGAGCGCTAGTGGACTGACAGAATCATTAAATTGTCTGACAAATGTTGAGGGTACAATTTAAGAGCGGTTTAATTGGTGAACTGGCACAGCAGTTAGAGTATCAATAAAGATGGCACGTGGTGCTTATATTACTCTATCGCATCTGAGTTGAAATCCCTCTGAAATCAAATTTATCTTTCATTTTCTTCCATCTGAGGTCTATTATAATAATTCATCAGTCTAGAACGACGAACTAGCAGAAACGTTTATGCATCGGACAGATGCCGTGCGGTATTTGCTCCATATCTTTAAGTTGAGAGTTCAAACCCCTCCGGACTAAACATTTATTTCATCTGTTCAGGATCGAAAATTCAGCACCAGCCTTGGCTGACGAACTAGCAGAGTTGTTTAACTTTCAAACGAGGAGATACCATGCGATAAATACAGTCACGACCCACTTTATCCGCCGAGCCGACTTAGCATCACTTATCTGTTTTGGGGTGTCTTTATATAAATCCATTTTGTTGCGAGCATTCGAAACAGGTACAATTGTTGATTCAAACAACTGACAGTTAAATCTATTTCTTTTCTCCGTCCAGTCATTCCCCAATCAATAGTTTTCCATAAACCGTGTGTATATTTCTGTTTGATTTCTATCAATTTTTATGTCGCTTAATCGAAAACAAATGTGCGTGCGATTTCAATAATTATATTTCTGATCAGAGAGTTAATATGTACGTGATCTGATCAGTAATTATCCGGACTGTTGCTATAGTAACGAAGCTAAAGCATGCAGTGTGAAGCCGCTTGACACAGATTGACTTTCAACTCTGCTGTGCATGCGCACTAAATTTTAACATTCTAGCTCACTTCCGCTGTTTACAGCAGTGCTTAGAAACTAACGTGTGTAGGGTGTTTTCGTCGCATTTACCATGACCGAGAAAGTTGAGCAGAAAATCTGCATCAAATTTTGCCAAAAGCTTAGTGATACCTGTTCAGAGGCCTACACAAAGTTTTCAAAAGGTTTTCATCGTTCTCGACACAATCAAGGAGATTTTGTGCAACTGAAACCCGAGTGTCTTTTTGATCAGCTGAAAGCAGTTGTGGCACAAACTTGGCAGATACGCGTCTCATACCCAAATCTTCAATGATAATGGACGGAACTGAACCGTAACTAATCTGCACATCCTCCGATAACTCACGGATGGTGATTCGACGATTTCCATTCACAGCTTTAAGCACCTCTCCGATGGTTTTCTCAGTTCTGCTGGTTGCGGGTCTCCCGGAATGTTCGTCACTATCAACATTTTTTCGGCCATATTTAAAACGTCTGAACCACTCGTACACTTGTGCGCAGCTCATACACTCCTCTCCATACGCTTTCTGAAACTTTGCATTGGCCATTGAGCAGATATCGCCATGACAACTTTCTCTGTCATGGTCAATGCGACGATCACACCTTACACACATTACTTCGAAGCACTGCTGTAAACAGCAGACGTGAGTTAGAACGTTAAGACCTAGTGCGCATGCACGGCAAAGGTTAAGATCAATCTGTGCCAAGCGGATTTACTCTACGTGCTTTAGCTTCGTTGCTATGGCAGCAGTACGGGTACTTATTGAGGAGACCTCGTATATTCTTTTCAACTACAGACACAATGCCTGAAATTTTGAGGAAGGGGTCTAGTCGATTACATCGACCTCAAAACGCAACTGGTACTTAATTTATCGACTCCGAAAGGATGAAAGGCAAAGTCAACCACGCAGGAATTTTAAGAAAGTTAATATATATATATATATATATATATATATATATTAACGTTTGTGTGATTAATGTTGCTTTCCTAAGATTTAATCTCAATTGTTGATTCTTTATGTCATTGTAACCTTGTTATGAACCAGATATGTCTTTGGGAGTCTTTAACGAAATACAGTTTGTGGGAAGCATTCGAGTCAGATCAAACTGTTGATTCGACCAACTGATTTTTCGATCAGTTCTTTTGTCCGTTCAACCATTTTCCAATCAGTAGTTTTCGACAATCTGTGTATGTATGTGTTTCAGCACCGTTTGACTAAAAGCTTGTGTGTTAATCTAAAGCTAACGTGTGTATGAAATACACAGGTCAATTTATCAAAATCTACCGAAGTATGAAACTGTGACTTAAATCTCCTTCTTACTAACCAGAAAGTCCTTTAAATATATTGAGCATTGCGTGTGATTATTATTTCTTTTCTAAGGCTTAATATTCTCTTTACCTTTATAGCTTTATCATGAACCAAAAGTATTACTACCTTATATATACGAATGTTTTCCAAGCCACAAGCTCATCGCAATATCAATGCAGCCTGTTTATCTACAACTTTACAGTTAGTTATTGTGTATTTGAAATCCTTATCAGCCATTTGAATGCTTTTGTGCACTGTTGTTTCCAGTAAGATATATTGAAAATATTACTACTCAAAACATTGAAATGCCTGAACAGTTATCGCACATTGATAATAGCTTCTGTCCAAGTGACCATCAGATATCATGCGTTGATAGCTTGAAAAAGAAAGAAACTAGGTTTCTTATGATCGTAAGGAACAACTGTGAAATAGTTAAACTCTATAAACCTTCCTCTGTTTAGATGAAGGAGGAAAACTTCCACCTCAAGGAACTGGTTGTAAGTAATTGGAATAGCTTTCGACTTTGGTCATTTAGCTAACAAAGAACTCTTCGCTGCCTGCTTGGGAAATTATCGTACTAGAGAAAAGATTTGCCGCGGTGATTCTATATTTCGAAATACAAAGAAGATATAAAAGGCTGAAGGAAACAAAACAAAGGAAGGAGAAAATAAATGCCTGACTTTATTAGGAGATATTAACGAAATCAAAGAGTTTTGGTGGTGAGTTATGTGAAATAAACAGATTAAAGGAGAAGAAGGGGAATTGCAAGAGCGGGAGAAATGGCGTTTAAATATATTACATACAATTTATATACATACACACACACACACGCACACACACACACACGCACGCACACACACACACACACACACACACACACATATATATATATTATATATGTGTATGTATGCATATATGTATGTATGTATGTATGTATATATGGATGTATATATGTATGTATATACATATATGTACGTATGCATATATATATATATATATATATATATATATATATATACATATCTATATATATATATATGTTTATATATAAATGTATATATATATGTATATGCATATATATAGGTATATATGTATATACATATATACATATCTATATATATATATGTGTATATATATACATGTATATATATATATGTATATATGTATATGTATATACATGTATGTATGTACATATATATACATATATATATATATATATATATATATATGTGTGTGTGTACGTGTGTTTCTGTGTGTATATATATATGTGTGTGTGTGTGTGTGTGTGTGTGTTGCTACGTATATATGTAATGGGAAAAAAATATCGATTTCTTGCTATATTTCTATATTTTTGTTCATTTTTATTTTTCTATAAATTTGCTGTAAATGTCCTGATTCCTTGCAACTGCCTGTTCATATTCTATGTATATATTTATTATATATATATATATATATATATATATATATATATATATATATATATATATATATATATATATATATATATATATATATATATATATAGATAGATAGATAGATAGATAGATAGATAGATAGATAGATAGATAGATAGGTATGTGTGTGTGTATGGAAGCAGAGGGATAGAGAGCGAGACAGACAAAATAGCTAAAACTGACTGGTATAAGGATGTGTGTGAAAGAAAGAAAACAGAGAGATGAGGAGGGGGTGGTCCAGAATTACTAAAATCATTGCAAATTGTTAAACTGCCGAAATAAGCTCCAAATCTAATACCACCATTGCAGAAGCGTGAAGAAAGAAAGCGTGAGAGAGAGGGAGAAAGAGAAAAAAGCATGGAGAGAGAGAGAGAGAGAGAGACAAACAGACGCGGGGAGAGAGACAGAGTGGAGGGGAGAGAGAGTGAGAGGCGGGGAGAGGAAGAGAGACGGGGAGAGAAAGAGAGCGAGTAACAAAAAAAAGATTAGGGAGAAATAAGAAGTAAATTCTGAATGACTTTTAAAAAGATAAGTAAAAACAGTGTTATAAAGAAATACAGGCACAATAGCACTAAAAGATGAAGTGCTCTTTAAAAGTGTGAGAGTAATAAGCTTGGTGGAGGTGGGTAGAGAGAGATAGGGGTGTTGGGGGTGGTAGATTAATATATTTTAATAGTATTGATTATGTGTGAAATACCTTGGCTGGGGCTGGAAGTGTTTGATCTTATGAACAGCCTTAAACGGTGGATTATCTCTGAAGTATCTTTAGGAAAAGAGAATGATATCGATTTCATCCGTTCATCTACGTATACTGAAGTATACGGAAAGATTTATTGGGAGATTGGAATACATATATATATGTATATATATATATATATATATATATATATATATATATATATATATATATATATATATATATATATATATATATATATATATATATATATATACATATTTGCGTGTGTATGTGTGTTTATATTATATATATGTATGCATATATATATATATATATATATATTTGTGTGTGTGAGTACCTTCCTAAAACATAGCCGCAGTCAAATAGTTGAAACAAGTAACAGAATAAAAGAATACACACACGCACACACACACACACACACACACGCACACACACACATACACACACACACACACGCACACACACACATATATATATATATAATTGATAGTAAATAATGCATGTATATATATATATGTATATACATGCACATATGGGTACAGGACGTTACCAACGGTGCAAATAACATGAAATACGTAAAAAAAAAAGCGAGTTAATGTGGTTGGTAAGCAAGCAATTTACAGGACAGCCACACGGCGCATATATATATATATATATATATATATATATATATATATATATATATATATATATATATATATATGGGAGAATTTACGAAAAAAACAACAGACGAAGACAGGTGGTGTAAACAACAAATGGATGTATTAGTTTAACGCTCGGGAATAGAGAAAGTCTTTGACGTTTCGAGCTACGCTCTTCAACTGAAAGGAACACAGAAAGAAATAAGAAGAGAAACAAGGAGAAAAATAATTATAAATGTAGTGGTCAGTGATCTATCTTAAAAAGGTGAAAAACAAGCTTACCTCTGCGAGGTTTCGTGTATCGAAACATACTGCGAGTCATTCATCCGACACCCTAATGATCTTCAAACACAGTTATGAGTTTCACCTACTATTGTTACCTATTCACAACTAGGTAGCTGAGGCAGTGAGACATAATCGATCATAGATCCAGCGAATTGCGTGGGAGTACCAATGATTCAATATATATACAATCGGTTTGTCTGATAGAGATTCTTTGTTGAAATTCTACTAGAATAACTCAAAACGGTTTATTGTGATATAATTGAAATATTCAGACTTTAATTTATAAAGACATTCAACTCTATGCTGCTTTTGACACTCGCCACAAGACGTTTTTGTTCCAAACTGATGGTGATTCTAAACCTAAATGATAGTGTTGAAAAACTTTACATAAATATCCATATTGTTTAAAACGCAATCAAACTTATATAACTATTACATTTTATATAATATTCCTCATCTTTGGAGTTGCCTCAAGTAAACAACATCTATGATTTGAATGATCAGGTCGAGATTATAAATACCACAGAATAAATTGGTATCATAGAATAGAACTTTTGTTACGCTTAATTAAATTTCCACCTTCAGCTTTGGAATAGAAGAATTGTTCCTTCGTAGGTGGTTACAATATATTCACTGTGCACGAATGTTTTGATACACTAGAGAATTATTTTGATACAATGGATCTGTATAGTGATGTTGAACGTTTAATTGATGTGTTCTTTTCAGAGCATTCTTTGAACAGATTCCACCAAAATATGAATTTACGTTTGAAAAGTTGAATAACAACACCCACTTATAAAGTACAAATATCGAAGAGCAAGGTTACTATTTGGATAGGAGTACTAGACTATCAGACGAGATATTAATGCTTCATATTCTATTAGAACCGCTGTTGAGTAAGTACTCTGAGACTCAGATTCATGTACTCATGCGACGGGCGATGCCTTGGCCAGTCAAAGTACTTCAGCAGGATCGGTCAACAGTAAATCTTTAGTGCATCGTTCCATCGTAGGTTTATCAGCTGAAGGTCCCTGTCGGTCGTTTGTTCATCTTGGAATACACCCTGGCATGTATTGTTGCTTTTGAGACTTAAGGACATACTTGGCAGGTCTGTTTGCCAGCATTCTTACAAAATGTCCCAGCAAACTTAGTCGGCACTTACATATGCTGATAGACACCAGGCGTTGGTCTGCTCTACTTTTGACCTCTCGTTGCAGATAAAGTTCAGGACAGTACCAGATCCTCAGACAGCACCAGATCCCAGTGGTCCTTTCCATATAGGTGTAAATAAATGTGCCATTCTTGCTTTGTATATATATCTCGGTATATGATGACACACTTGTAGTATTGAAATGCGTACAGACCCTGTACAAAGGTCCTTGGCATCTGACATGAATTAATTTTACTCTTCGAACATTGGATTATTTTTCTTTTCATCAGTATATATATATATATATATATATATATATATATATATATATATATATATATATATATATATATATATATATATATATATATATCCAGAGGGAGAGCGAGAGAGAGAGAGAAAAAAGTGTCCTAAACCCCCAGACAATCAGGGAAGACGTCTGACAATTTAGGGACATGTAAATATTTATGAATTTTAATCACGACTCAAAAGTGTTCTCGTTTCAATTCCCATCATTCGTGTCGCTTATGTTCTCGATAAGAAAGACCACCAGCTTCGCTCAAACACATTTCGCATATCATACACAGCCTTTATGTTTAAACTTAAAGAAATCAATATTATTAATGTGGATATTTCCTTTAAGAAAAATCCATTTTATTTTAAACTGTATATAAGAACGGATTATGAATGCTTTCAGATAAACAAATTGTTGTTTTATTGTCTTTTGCTTTATTTCTCTAATAACAACGCAAATATAAAGAAAAATATATGATATTCAAATACGTTGATACAACCTAATGTAATAAATAGATGGGTAAATAACTAAAGTGATAAATAAATAGACTGGATAATAATCAATTTCTTCAACGTACTGATGCATGTGTAATCCATTATTTTAAAGAAAGGATTAAATAATAATCTTACGACTTGAACAAAATCTTCACTTAAGAATAATAATTGCTTTAAGAAGTCGGTGAAGCCAGAAATTTATGTAAAACAAAAACGAACAATAACAAAAATCAAATACATGATGTAAATAATATTTTACCAAGTCGATTGTGTTGTTACAGTCTAGTGGCAAAGAGGGAGCGATCACGCTATAGTTTCAATCCTTGGTCACATCTATTTTATCTCATTTCCGAAAGCGCTTGCCTTAGTGATTAGAGAGAGCGTTCAGCATATGATGAGGAGGATGTGAGTGTAGGCCGTCATTGAGCAACGCGTTGTAACCTTGATCAAGACTCTTCATTTCATATTGTGCCAGTCTACTCAGCAGTAAATCAGGGACAACCGGCAACTGACGTAGATCTGTCGTTCCTCCAATGATCACATCTGTCATTGATACGAAGATGAGCGAGATAAAAAGGTACCTATTTCTGCTCGCAAATCCATTTGTTTTCTTGTGACCTGGTATTCTCAAGGCCGGTTGGCGGTTTCTATGGAGTATAACTGACCGAGATCGCAATATTTTCTTGAACAGTACGCCGGTCCTCGCAGGGTTTATGGCCAGCAATTTTTGAGGCTAAGAGATAATTGATTATATCGACCCAGTACCACGGAGGTCGACTTTACCTTTCTTCCTTTCGGGGGTCTATAAAATAAGTACCAGTTAAAGAATGGGAGTCGATGTAATCGTCTTACTCCATCTCACTTGAACTTACTATCCTTGTTCCAAAGTTTGAAAGGGTTAAATATTTCAGAATCTCAAATTCATGTATACAAAAGGAAAAACACTTCTTTTGCAATATCTCTGTCTAATTTATGATTGATTTGTTTTCCAGTCGTTAATATATAATGTGTTTCGGTGATCAAATAGTGTGATTACATAGCGTAAGTATAACTAGAATCATAAATCATGCCATCGACAAAAATAAAGTAAATAGTATTGAACTTTTTAACCGCGTTAGCAAAACTACTTTTAGATATTTAATAATATGGTAGAGAAAGGCGGTGAGCTGGCAGAAACGTTAGCACACCGGGGGGGGGGGGTGCTTAGAGGTATTTCGTCTATCTTTACGTTGCGTGTTCAAATTCCGCCGAGGTCGACTTTGCCTTTCATCCTTTCGGTGTCGATTAAATACACACCAGTTACGCACTGGGGTCGATATAATTGACTTAATCCATTTGTATGTCCTTGTTTGTCCCCTCTCTGTAGCCCCTTGTGGGCAGTAAAGAAATAAGAAACTTTAGCACGCCGGGCGAAATGCTTAGCGGTATTTCGTCTGTCTTTACGTTCTGAGTTCAAATTCCGCCGAGATCTACTTTTCCTTTCATCCTTTCGGGGTCGGTAAATTAAGAACCAGTTGCGTACTGAGATCGATCTAATCGACTGGCCCCCTCCCCATGACAATATTTTATATGTTATTTCTACTTTCATTCCCTTATTTCTATTTTCCTTATCTCCTCCTTTTCCGTAACAATTTCCTTATATCGAACTCAAACATTTACCTCTCTCACATCATCTCTGATGAAGGGATAGCCATAATATCCCAGAAACAGCTGTAAAGACTATATCACTTTCCTTATAAATGTCCTGAAAACTCCTCTCACAGCCTTGTGTTTATGAGCCATTTAAAATAACACACAAAATCCGTTAGATTCACTTCAACATTTAAATGAGATGCAGCACAGAATTTTGTCAGTGAACAGGTCGTGGTCTCAAAGCGACGAAAATATTTTGACAAATTAAATTTAAATGTTGAAGTGAATCTAACGGATTTTGTGTGTTATTTTAAATGACTCATAAACACCTTCCACGCTGCAATTGTTATATATATATATATATATATATATATATATATATATATATATATATATATATATATATATATATATATATAGAGAGAGAGAGAGAGAGAGAGAGAGAGAAAGATAGATAGATAGATAGATAGATAGATAGATAGATAGATAGATAGATAGATAGATAGATATACACATGTGTATGTATGTATACATGCAGTCACTATCCATTAGCCCCATAGCAATGTAACCAAACTATATGTCTTATGTTTGTAAAACAATTATTGCCTTAGACCTTCTTTTCTCTTTTTTATCTTCTTCCTTTCTGCCTTCATTCCAACCTTCTCTTTCGTTACGGAAGATGCTTAAATTCTTTAATTTCTCTCCAGATTGAGATCTAAATTACACGTGCTTATTCCAAAAGCTGTTCCTTGCACAAATATAGAACCACTTAGAGAAACCGTAACCCCATTAATCAATATGTCACTGTGTGTGTGTTTGTTATTCTTTGTTTTCAGAGTTTTTTTTATTTTAGAAAATACGTCGTAATACAGAATTAACTAACACACCATAGGCCACAATGAAACAACACCTCCACCCAGTCATACTGTTTGGTTTCAAAGTGTTTCACCCGCTGCCATATACATACATACATACATACATACATACATATATACATGCACACACACATACATACACACCCACACACATACATACGTATGTGTGTGTGAGTGTGTGCATGTGCGTATGTGCATTCTGTTTAACTATTTAAAATCTTGCCCTAAAGAAGGAGCTGGTTTCTAACAAAGATACAAAGCCGCATCGTATGTATGTGTGTGTAAGTGTATGTATGTATGTATGTATGTATGTATGTGTGGGTTGTGTGTGTATAAGTGTGTGTATGTCTGTATGTGTGTGTGTGTTGTGTGTGTAAGAGTTTGTATGTGTGCGCGTATGTGTGTATTATGTGTATATGTGTATTGTGCGTGTGTGTAAATGCATACATATACGCCCAGAGAAAAATACAATAAAAAAACAAACAAAACAAACTGATAAAACCGCCAAAACAAACGAAAAAAAGCAACTCCAAGATTTCTGTTAACACTATTACATTCACATGTATATGTATTCTTTGTCTAGTAGCTTGGCAATTGGCAGTAACATTATGAAGATATTCTAGAATTCCCCAATTAACTGGAATTGCGTTGTCTTTTGAATTGCAATTTAACATTCTTTAAATCTAATTATGTTCTATAGTTTGAATTCTCTATTTCAAATGGTTTATAGTTTATCTCGTATACTCTTTGGTAAGATCGATAGTGTTAAATTGCTTTCTTATTCCTTAATCAGAGGCATCGATGAAATAGTTGAATGTTTACATTGATTTGTTGTTTATGCCTATGGTTATGTGTGTGCGTATGTGCGTGTGTGTGCGTGTATGTGTGAACGAAGATGATTATTATAACTTCTGCGTTAGTGTGTCTGTGTTTGTCTCCCCCCTCCCCATCGCTTGACAACCGATGTTGGTGTGTGTTTACGTCCCGTAACTTAGCGGTTTGGCAAAAGAAACGGACAGAATAAGTACTAGGCTTACAAAGAATAAGTCCTGGGGTTGATTCTTTGCGACTAAAGGTGTCGCTCCAGCATGGCCGTAGTCAAATGACTGAAACAAGTAAAGAGATAAAAGACTAAAATAATAAAAGAATATACATGTGTTTTTCTCCTTGTTTTCTCCGTATTCTTCCTGTTGAAGAGCGTAGCTCGAAACGTTAAAGACTTTCTGTATTCCCGAGCGTCAAACTAATACATCCTTTTGTTGTTTACACCATCTGTCCTCATCTGTTGTTGTTTTTTTTCGTACATTCTCCCATATATATATACATATATATATATATATATAGACACACATATACATATATGTGTGCATGTGCGTGTGTGTATGTTTAAGAAGTAAAACAGTAATAAAAAAAAAGCAGGCGAATAAAATAAATGGCGTGAATGAAAACCACATTTTTCTGAAGCAAATTCACGTGAAATATCACCGACTGTACATTGTTTTGTGGATATAGACATACATTTAACACACAACTTTAAAATAATTCCTTTGTATTTTGTTGTTTTTCTTTTTTTTTTATCATAATGAAATATTTGTTTCTTGAGTGATTCCAACCGGATAAAACATGACTTTGTTTTGTTATTTCCGTTTGTATATTTGAAAAAGTTTCAATGATAAAAATAATATGTCTGATAATCTGCGATTTTGTTGTTGTAGTTGTATTTATATCACATGATACGACTTGCTTATAGCTTTAAGAGAAAATAATAATAATAATAATAATAATAATAATAATAATAATAATAATAATAATAATAATAATAATAATAATAATAATAATAATAATAATAATAATAATAATAATAATAATAATAATAAAAACTAGAACAGCAACGGACCATGATAAAACGATGGCAAGAAAAGCCCCTACATGGTAAATACTGGGCTAAACTAAATGCGAAAGAAATAGACAGAGAAAAATCCCAGCAATGGCTGAGAAGCTCAGGACTCAAAGCAGAGACTGAAGGATTTTTAATTGCTGCACAAGACCAAAGCCTCCCCACCAGAAATTACCAAAAACACATAATGAAAAGAAATATAACAAGTAACTGTAGAATATGTGGAGATCGACAAGAAACAATAAATCATATTATCTCTGGCTGCCCAGTCCTGGCTAAGAAGGAATATATTCACAGACACGACAGAGCTGGGACCTATATACACTGGAAGCTATGCCAACATTATGGAATAGCAACAGAAAAAAGATGGTATAAACACACGCCAGAAAAGGTCACAGAAAACGAGAAAGCAACCATACTCTGGGATATGCCAATACACACAGATAGAGAAATTAAGGCAAATAGACCAGATATAGTTGTCAAAGATCATGAAGGAAAAAAATGCCTTCTAATTGATGTTTCAATACCAGCAGATGACAACGTTTCTCTAAAAGAAATGGAAAAACTTTCAAAATACAAAGACCTGGAAATAGAGATAACTCGAATGTGGAATCTAAAAACAGAAACAATTCCTATCATAGTAGGTGCCTTAGGTATAATAAAAAAATATTCAGACAAATACATAACAAAAACACCAGGACTTACAAATATATATAACATACAGAAAATTGCACTACTGGGTACTGCACACATTCTACGCAAAACACTTTCAATACAGTAAACATAAGAGCACCACAGCAAACCACAGCACATACCCAAGGCGCACAGAGCTGCGCTCGGTAGTGAAGTGAAAGCACGTTATAAAAATAAAACTACTGAATAATAATAATAATAATAATAATAATAATAATAATAATAATAATAATAATAATAATAATAATAATAATAATAATAATAATAATAATAATAATAATAATAAACTGAAATAAAAGAAAAAGTAATGTATCTTTGTCAAAGTAAAAATATAAATATCGCTGGTTCTTATCGAAATATCTTGTCACGTATCCATTGAAACAAAATGTCTGTCACGTTTTTGATATCACATAAAAGAAAACTATGTCAAAGAAGTAAGAAAATGTATCATTGTACGCGTTGTGTCCTTTCCAGGGAATGTTGTGATCCCAAGTTGCCAATCTATAGCTTCATACCTGTCATGATGGAGCCTATAAAAGGACGGACGATTACCTGCCAGGATGGGCAGACGTTTACCTGCTTTGGTTTCCGGTTACAGGCACGTCTCAAAAGCCCTTACCTTCGAGTTCCCTCCAACTGCGCAGCGCCTTGGTCAAGTACCGACTACTACAGTCCCAGAATGACCAATGTCTTGTGAGTGAATCTGATAGACAGAAACCGTGTGGATACACGCACATACATACATCACACGTGTGTGTGTGTGTGTGTGTGTGTGTGTGTGTTTGTGTGTGTGTGTGTGTGTGTGTGTGTGTGTGTGTGTGTGTGTGTATTAGAGGCATAGATAGAGGGAGAAGTGCAGTTAAAAAACTTTATCTCCATGCGTATTGAATGATATAATATTTAGATAAAACATTGACAATTCTCCTTGATACGAAATGATGTAAGGCAGGCGAAATGAATTAAGTGTATTTTAAAGCTAGCCTGGTTAATACAGGACTAGTTTCATGTTTAATGTACAAGCTAAATAAATCAATTTTAAAAAATTGACTTCATTCAACTTTAACACATTTAGTAACGTTAGAGGTATACAAATAAAGCTTCTAGTTTATTATGCCGGCAACCGTCTAATGATACTGATTAGTAAGTCAGTTTTTTTTTGGGGGGGGGGGGCTTGCATCATGGTTATGCCGATATAATGTAGGAAAAATATAATAATAACAATAAGTCTAGAATTTATAAATATGTAATACATCTCTACGCGTGTTTCCACAAATCACATGATTTTAACATCCGATAATGCAGTAATGTCTGATGAAATGAATCAATGATGATGATCAACCGGATGCCCACGGATAATACGGACATCAATGTACTCATTCCAAGGATACTGACTCTGATGTTAAAATCATCTTATTTGTGGAAACGCGCGTAGCGATGTATGAAATGCTTATTAATTCCATCCTAGAATTCTTGTTATTACACACACACACACACACACACACACACACACACACACACACACACACACACACACACACACACACACACATACATACATACATACATACATATGTATATATATATATATATATATATATATATATATATTCTTTTTCTGGCTTGATATATATTCTAAATCTGCTATACTGTTTACATATACCTATTGTTGCCAACCGACTTCACCAGAAATAAACTAGAGGGGATCTTATCACATATAACCAGCTTTGCGAAATAACTGATGCCCTCACGTATTGCGATGCAGCTTCGTATTCGAGTTGCGCAGTCTTTCACTAATGCTCTGTGAGAGTGTGTGCGTGTGTTTGTGTGTGTCATCGTGTGTATGTGAACGTGTGTGTGTGTGTGTGTGTGTGTGTGTGTGTGTGTGTGTGTGTGTGAACGTGTGTCAGTGTGAGATTGTGTGTGTGCGTGTGTGTGTGTGTGTATTGCATGTTGTGTGTGTGAATTTGAATTTATTTCGCAAGTATTTTGATCTGAAACTGTGTTGAAGCCAATATTATTTAATTTGAGAAGAGGTTTTTATTAATAAACTCTATAAACTCACTCGCCGGTAGTTGCTTGTTTATATTTCACCTCATTTTGTTTTTTCGTTTTCAAAACAGTTAACGTTTCTTTATCCTCACCCAATTTTTTCTTTTTTCGTCACACAAATCAGTAGCTTTCTCGAATGGTATACATCCCTCCCTTTCTTTTAAATTCTTGGTTTTCCAGTTTATACTAAGAATAACTGGCAAGGTTATAGAAAATTGCATTCAGTGGATCTACAGCTCGTCTCGTATTCAAAGCTTAAAACTGAAATATTCTTTTATCACATTCAAAGAAAAAATCACCAGAACAAATATGAACAATCTCTATCAATGGTGCTCTTTTACTATTATATAACGGTTTCATTTTGTCTTCCATGATATATTCATTTATTTATTTATAGCCAGACAAAAGTATTACAAAAGCAGGGAATATTTTTTGCTTGAGATCTTCCGTTTGATCTCCTATCTCAACTGTACTTATTTGAACCCCCAGATAATTATCCTCTTACAGCTATCCTATTACACATTGTCTACCGAAGAATACTGCTGTGAATAACAACCAGTTTAATCATGACCATCAATATGGTAGCTGCATCTTGTTTGTAGAGTGAAACATGTACTGGAAACTCCAGTCATGGAGCTTGCGCCAGCAACACAGGTTTAAAACTTGTTTACATTGTGTTGTAACTATCTGATAAATATATCAATGAAGATAAGCAGAGATATGCGAGAGAAATAAATTTGTTTGTTTCTAGTTATTTGAATGTTCATCGCGGTAGAATTATTTTTATTTATTTATTTATTGTATGGTAAATGGTGAATCACGGCGTCATTGATCTCATGTCTCCGATAGCCAAATTATTGGTTCAGTATCATAATGAGGAGCAAATATCTCAATGATTTGCGCTCATGCCAATGTTTATATCAAAATTCGCTTGACGTTCCTACGGACCAATATATTCCTAATTCAGTGTTAATAATCCAGTGCAACACCTTTAATTAACCTGCGTTGATATTGTCTGTAGAACTCTCTAATCTTTACAAATATGACATAATCGATTCCTTAAGATTTAAGGCGTTCTCTCTTGAAAAACAAAATAAGAACCACAAGACTGCTTGAGATGTCAATATTTTTGCATCACATAACAAACGTTGCTGATATGTAGAGATATGGATTCGCTCTGTCATGATTTCTGAAATTGCCATGAGACGACAAACTTTGCAAAGGTCGAGCATTCAATTAAAATGATTCCAATATGTTACTGGTTGATAAGTTATCCAGCGTGGAATCAGGAAATGAAAAAATCTTCAAAAGAATTTGAACGTAAAGAGGTCTAAACCAAATACAATACGACAACCTGTCTGCAATTATTCCAATACTTCTAATTTACCGCACTTGAATTTTCAATATCAAAAAGACAAAACTGTCATTTTAATTATAATGGTAAACCCGACGAGCAAATTGGCCTAGTGGTAGCACTTTTGGCACGATTTTTCTTACCTTAGTCTTCCTGCGAGCTAAGTTCGAATACTGATGAGGTCGTCTTTGTCATTCCCAGATCGATAAGCTGATTACCAGCTTTGTTCTGGAACCAATTTTTTTCTCTTTGTTCGTTAGTTTCTACTCTCTCTCTTTCTCTTTCTCTCTCTCACACACATACACACAGAAAGAAATCGATCGTGGTCAGATTTGATAATAGCTGGGCTCCACCAGGTAGGTCAAATATCACCCAAAACGCATTTTATGTCAAAACGGCACCTCGATGACTCCATCAGGAGTTGACGATCCAAGGCAAAGCCAGTTAAACACAATATATTATTCCAAAAGCAGAGCAAACACAATATCCTACGCCATTTCGCAAAGTGCGTTAACAAACTTCAATACAAGCAAAATGGCTCCCCAGGAGTGAAACGTTATCACTGGGCGATTAGCTGTCATTTTATATTCCTCACATTATTTCGCTATTCATCTAAATCTATACGTTGCAAAGGCTTTGAAAACAACATATTAAGTTGGTTCATTCGAGTATATTAATAGGCATAACAATGTAACTACGAACATCATTTTTTTCCAAAATATGAGCAGTGAAGAGAAAGCATAAATACACCTTGAGGAATATTGGGAAATTACAATATTCCAAGTAAATATAAAAATTAAATACAATGTTAAGCAAATTTTATGTCAGCAGATGTCATGTAGCATTGAGACAATTTTTTGGTTATTCCACAGCAATTATAGATTTCATTTAAATAATGGAATTTTGGAAAAGGTACATTTCCTTTTCCATTTCAACGGGAATTCGGTTTGCTGCACACAGTTCGGTAATATCTAATTCTAAAAGCCTTTCTGGAAATTTAAAATATGGTACTGTGACTCAACATATATTCCTTGCTTTAATTTTTCGTTTCGTATACTGGTATCATGTGATCTCCCTTTTTTTTCGTTTTATCTCATTTACGTTCAAATTCATACATACATACAAACATACATACATACATGCATACATACATAAATGTACGTATATTTTTTTCTTTCATGCCTTTCACCCTAAAGGCTGTGAGCGTCATGGGACATCGGCAGTGTTAGCACTTTTACAATAGCCATTCTTTTGTGAAAGGCGTTTGGTGAATGAGGGAGATGGATATATATATATATATATATATATATGTGTGTGTGTGTGTGTGTGTGTGTGTGTGTGTGTGTGTGTGTGTGTGTGTGTGTGTGTGTGTGTGTGTGTATACATTTAAATTTCAGCTAATATTTCGTCCTAGTAGTTTTATGCCCAGCCGCTAGATTATGGAGGCACAAACGTCGGTTGTCAAGCGGGATACGGAGTACGAACACACGCACTTGCGTGCGAGTACACACACACACACACACACACACACACACACACACACGTATATGACGGACCTCTTTCAGTTTCAGTCTACGAAATCCACACATAAGGTTTTGGTCGGACCGAGGCTATTGTATAAGACACTTACCCAAGACCCACGCAGTAGGACTGAACTCAGAACCATGTGATTCAGAAGGAAACCTCTTACCACACTCTCTCTCTCTATATATATATATGTATATATATATTCAACTATCTGTTTCGCATTCGTATATAAACAGCTTAGATCTTAATCATAAAAAAATACGAAACCATTATTCAATACTGATTTACTTAGTTGTAAGATAGAAATTTAAATGTAATAAACTGCTTTAAAAGGAATTTAAAGTGCCTACGTGATAACTGTAAACCTACTTTTGGGCTACCCTGTATATATATATTTCCTTCGTCTTAGTCTCATAATTTTTAAATCCCAATGTGATATACATGTCTAGCTATGTATTTCAGTTTCTCAGTCTTCGCTCTCTCTCCTCCTACATAACCGTGGGTATGTATGTACGTACAGAAAAGATTTAGCTGTCTGTGGATATGTATGTACGTACAGAAAAGATTTAACTGTCAGAGGAAATTCTAAAATGTAAAAATATTTCTTCTATGCTTTTTATGAGCAGTGAAAGAGAGAGGACACTACTGATTGACTGCTCCTCCGCATAGGGATCGAACTCGATCTCCTTCTATAGAATAACTATTTACTATTTAAGGCAGAATGGAATTAAGTTGTTATCGTCATGGATAATTTAATCTACATAGCTTTGCTTTTAACGCATCATAAACTATATACATATATTGTGTGGCCAACATACCGTGAATCGGAAAGACACATATATTTACATATTAGGAAACCTTAGCTTTTTTATGAATGTAGATTCAACACACACACACACACACACACAACACAACAAAAATAAGACTGACAAAAATCACATCTTTAATCGGTGATTACACCCAATGTCTACGTAATGGGACTGAACTCGGAACAATGTGATTGAGAAACAAATTCCTTACCACACTACACATTCACATATATATAAATATCTTTCGTCGTAGTCTATTTGAGAATTCCTTACATGTGAGGAATTAGCCAAGGGTGTCTGTAAGAAACTTCAAAATATCTAACAATCAGGTATTTCGAAGTTGATAATGCTTGACCTCTTGAGGACTTGTGTAGACCTGCTTCTTCTCCATGAAGTCGAAAGTTCGATCGTGAAGATGGAGATTCAAACTTGCACTGATGACACATACACTATGCTTCTCATTTGGGTCAAAATATCAAAGAGGGCAAAATTCCACCAATCTTTTACTTTTACTTGTTTCAGTCGTTAGACTGCGGCCATGCTGGTGCACCGCCTTGTAGAATTTTAGCTGAATGAATCGAACCCAGTACATTTTTTTCTTCTTTTGAGCCTGGTACTTATTGTATCGGTTCTTTTGCCGAACCGGTAGGTTACGGGAACATGAAAACACACTAACACAGGTTGTCAAGCGGTGGTGGAGAAAAAACACTGCCGCAAAAACACACGTAGAACCTTGGGGGAAGTGGTTAGTCGATTATATTGACCATAGTGGTCATCTCGTACATATTTCATTGCTGTCGAAAGATTAAAAGGTAAAGTCCTGGACGGGGTTTGAACTCAGGGTTTTAAGCTGGAAGATATTTCGCGGAGTAATTTGCCTGGTGCGTTAACGATTCTGCAGTCTCACCACCTTTACTAAAATTAATTATATCATAATCCAGTAAGAAGCTTTATGTACACATCGATAAAGAATTCAACTGATGACGACAGGAGATCAAACTGATCGGAAGGCAGTGTCCATATATTTACTGTAAATAAGCACTGTCTTTGTAGACATTTACAAGTCGAATGTTGAATATATTTGTATTTCTGTATTGGGTTACTCCTAAAATGTTCGATTCATAAAACTAATTGATCATATTATAAGATAACTATGACATCTAGTTCATTGAATGTATGTATTGTTGATTAGGCAATAATGAAATAGAAAAGCAGAAGATCAATCGCAGTTTATTGATCTCCTCGATTTGCTTTTCATTTGAAATGGCGATTATCCGTAAGATTTATCAATTCATATATAATTGTATGCACTACTTTATTCGACGATTTTACAATCCATGACCACTGTATTCGGCGCTCTACTGATTTGACCAGTTCATCATCACTTTGTCCGGCGCTCTACCGATTTTAGCACTTCATTACCTCTTCGTTTGACGCTCTACCGATTTTGTCAATTCATCACCACTTTGTTCGGCGCTCTACCGACTCTGCCTGTCAGCCGTTTGCAATAATACGGATTACTTATATTGGCGCTCAGTCGTAAAATTTCTTGGGAAAAGTTATGAACCATTCGCCATCGTTTCACAGTAAGTGATTCTTATTAACTTTATTGACCCTAGACAAGCATAAAGCTAATCACACCCCGATAAGATTTGAGTTTAGTGTGTAGCAGTATAAATATAAATATCGATTTCAAATTTTGGCACAAGACCAGCAATTTTGGGGCAGGCTTAATCGATTATATCGATCTCAGTGATCAACTAGTACTTATCTTATCGACCTTCAAAGGTGAAAGGCAAAGTCGACCTCACCGGAATTTGAAGCCAGACATAAAGGCAGACAAAATGCCGCTAAGTATTTCCCCCTCATTATTCTCACAAGGCTCAATTTCAAGAGAGAGGGATGATCGATTACGGACCCGGATTTTCCAGGGCCGCCGAGAGCGCACCGGACGCTGCCCGAGGCAAACAATCATTGACATGTGCAGACACTTCAAACTTCATTTCCGCAAATAGATCTAATATTTCTCGCCGCTTCCATCGCTGAAGAGACCTTTCTGAATTTATACAGTATGCTGTATCTGATATGGGCCTGACTTAACCTCATTTTAAATGGGTAAAATTGATTCATATTTAACCACAATGGTATAAAATAATATTCAAAGAAAGAATACAAAAGCATATATAAGCGACAGAGGCAGTATTAGTATCGAGAGGTAATATCCCTTCTTAAAGCCTTGTGAGTGGATTTGGTAGACGGAAACTGAAAGAAGCCCATCGTATATATGTGTGAGTGTGTGTGTGTGTCTGTGGTTGTCGCCACCACCGTCGCTTGACAACCGATGTTGGTGTGTTTACGTACCCGTAACTTAACGATTCGGCAAAAGAAACCGATAGAATAAGTACTAGGCTTACAAAGAATAAGTCCTGGGGTCGGTTAGTTCAAAACTAAAGGCGGTGCTCCTGCATGGCTGCAGTAAAATGTCTGAAACAAATAAAAGAATTTTAAAAAATAACCGTAGGTATTGAAATTGAAAGAGAAAAAATACCCTCAAAGTGATCGTGTCAAAAATACGACAGGGCTTTGTTTCCGATCAATACTTTGCAACACAGATTGACGCTCGACCTTTTCCGTTCGACTTCGCCACTCACACAGAAATAATACAGATCAGAAGAAAACAAATATATGCAAAAAGAAAATGTAAGCATAAGAAATGGAAGGAGGGGGTGGGGGCGAAGAAGTGTTAAATCGTAAAATTTTAATTCATTGGCATGTATTAGTTTGAAATTGCCCTCCTGGGAGTCTGGCTAACAACTTGTTAATGCGGCGTTATTAATAAGGTATAATTTAAAAAATAATATCATTTAATAATTGCTTTTCAGTCGGATTTTGCTTTAGTGAAATTTTAATGTGATTTGGCAAAAAAATAAATGTACAAAAGTTATTGTAAAATGTATAATTTAATAAATTCAAGCAAAATTGGCCATAAACCATTGAATAAAATGACATCAGCTAAACTGATGCGCTCCATTAGAAAGACAAATATGTGTAAAACCGTTGTGGTGAGGATGAGAGGTGAGATTCCTTCACATCGGGTATCGATTGCAGATTGAGCAAAATTCACTATACTAGTACTATTGGTGGAAACGACATGAATACACAACTTGCATTTAACCTAGAGAATAATCCGTATACATTATTTACATTGGAAGGATATGTGTCCTTATCTTGTTTTATTGTTACCACAACGTTTCGGCTGATTTACTCTCCAGCCTTCCTCAGGTGTCCTGGAAGAATTTTCAACCCAACGCTGGGTATTTTTTGCTGATATTATTATTATTTATTTATTTATTCAGTCATTTGACTGCGGCCATGCTGGAGCACCGCCTTTACTCGAGCAAATCGACCCCTGGACTTATTCTTTGTAAACCTAGTACTTATTCTATCGGTCTCTTTTGCCGAACCGCTAAGTTACGGGGACGTAAACACACCAGCATCGTTTGTCAAGTGGTGTTGGGGGACAAACACAGACACACAAACCTATACACACACACACACACACACACACACACACATATATATATATATATATATATAAATATATATATATATATATATATATGCATATATACGACGGGCTTCTTTCAGTTTCCGTCTACCAAATCCACTCACAAGGCTTTGGTCGGCTCGAGGCTATAGTAGAAGACACTTGCCCAAGGTGCCACGCAATGGGACTGAACCCGGAACCATGTGGTTGGTAGGCAAGCTACTTACCACACAGCCACTCCTGCGCCTACGTTACAGTGTCAGAAAACGTCCTGCGGTATCTTTTCTAGCTCTTTACATTCAGAGGTCAACTTGGCAGGATTTGAACACAGAACCGAAAGAGCTAGACTAAATACCGTTCAGCAATATGGTTGACGCACAAACGATTATGGCAGCTCACTGCTTTAATCATGAGATTAAAAATTGCGATTAAATTCCACCAAATGCTGTGACTTCTGAGGAACATACTACAATATGCGGACTGGAAGAATACTAAACGAAAATGATATTATTAGAGAGAAATTTGGAAATTCGATGAAAAGATCCATGTGAAGAAGCTATTTAAATTGTATCACCCAACAGCATCTAAATTCCTAAAAATATAGATGTTTCAAACTGAATTATCATATTCCTGTATTACTGCCAGGAAATATCACAGCATGTGTTGAAAGCATTGGTGACACAGAACAGGATATCGATGGATTATCCAGTAGAATTTCTACATAAAAGCATGTGATGACATTTCAGATTCTGTCAGTAAGGTCACCACATGTGTCCAAATAAAAGGTTCTTATCGTTATTATGGTATCTGGCAAGGCACCGAGCAGTCAGAATTATTAGTGCGCCGGGGAAAATGCTTACCTGCATTTCGTCTGTTATTACGTTCTGAGTTAAAATTCCTTCAGGTCGACTTTGCTTTTCATCCCTTCGAGGTCGATAAAATAAGTACCAGTTGAACACAGATGTCTATATAGTCAACTTATCCACTCTGCGAACTTAATGGACTTGTGCCAAAATTTGAAACCGTTATTATTGTATCTAGCATGGCGTCGGACAAAATACTTAGCGACATTTTTTCCGGCTCTTTACACTTTGAGTTCAACTACCGCCGAGGTCGGCATGGTATTTGGTTGTATAGTAAGAGCATTTTACAAACTGACTAAGCGCTTAGCGGCATTTAGTACGCGTTTATATCCTGTGTTCAAATTCTGCCGAGGCAGAATTTGCCTTTCATCCTTTCCAAGCCGATAAAATGAGTACCTACTAAGCACTGGGGCCAATGTAATGACTTATCCCCACCCCGAAGTTGCTGGCCTTGTGCCAAAATTTGGAACTATTATTATTTTAAATGTGAAGGTGCGTTGCCTAGTGGATAAGCTGTTGCACTCACGATCGCTAGATCGTTGGTTCGATTCCCAAACCGGGGAACACGCTGTGTTCTTGAGCAAAACACTTCATTTCACGTTGCTCCAGTCTCCAGTTTCGATTAGTGGTGGAATTGCGACCTGTTTGTCTAGCCAGCAGGGTGGCGTGATTCGAAGGCTAAAATAATGCAAAAGCACATTGTGACCAGCGATGTGTTACAGCATCTGATAGTCTGTCGAAGTATGTGTGGGCAAAAAATAAATATATGTATGCATGCATGTATGGATGGATGCATTTATGTACGTATGTATGTGTTTGTGCATTCATGCTTGTGTATATAACTCTCAAAGGCGCTTCTTTTCTCTTTCAGTTCGCCACATTCTTTACCTTCACCTGGGAGTTTGGAGAATTTCTGTGCAAAGCGGTGTATTATCTTCAGAACGTATCTGCGATTTGTTCGGTGACCACCTTAACAGTCATGAGCGTCGAGAGGTATGTATATGTGTGTGAGTGTATGTATGTGTGTGCGCGCGCTTATGTAGTCTGTTGGTGTATTTCAACTGTAAACGTAAACTCTGTAATGTCCATTTTACCCAGAAGATCTTCCACCCAGGATACTCAAAATGCAAACTTATATAGCGACCTACACTTTTCTCTGCAAAATAGGGATAGTTTATCCTGTTCAGGCTATATTATTAGCATTATTCTGCGATTGAGGATTTAAAATCACTTCTTTAACTTTCTAAAAAGAGACAACTCAACGCTTCTAAAAGCAAACTTCGTTTGTTTATTTACGTTTGTCGTAATTTGAATTTATATTATTATATATGTCGTGTATTTTAAATTGGGTGTGAAGTGAAACAATTGTAGACAATGTTAAATAATTAATAAATTAATTTATATCCTTTGAGTCTCTCCAGTTTCAAACTTATTATTTATATATATATATATATATGTATATATATATATGTATATATATATATATATATATATATATATATATATATATATGTGTGTGTGTGTGTGTGTGTGTGTGTGTGTGTGTGTGTGTGTGTGTGTGTATATATATATATGTATATATATATATATATATATATATATATAGATAGATAGATAGATAGATACACACATATATACATATACACACATATATATATACATATATACATGCACGCATATATACACACATACGTACATACAGACATACATACATTCGTATATACATACATACATACATACATACATACATACAAGCATACATACATACATACATACATACAAGCATACATACATACATACATACATACATACATACATACATACATACATACATACGTCAGTTATTTCTGCGCTGCAACTTATATCAGAATTTTTTCGCTGGACTTTCTTTTGTCTCTCTCTCTCTCTCTTTCTTTCTCTCTCTCTCTCTCTCTCTCTCTCTCTCTCTCTCTCCTTATCTTTCTCTCTCTCTCTTCTTTCTCTCTCTCTCTCTCTTCTTTCTCTCTCCCCTTCCTCTTTACCTCTATTTTTCTCAATAGATAGATAGATAGATATTTTCTGGCCATAGACAGCAGCAGTAGTATAGAATAGCCTACTATATATCTCGATGCACGAAACAATGAGATGGTCAAATGTGATTTTAACCATAGTTCTGTTCGACCGAGGCTTTTATAGATCTTTAGACCAATAACAATGATAATAAATGGAGACGATTTTTACCTAAAACATTTATTTGTTATATATCTGGTCGTTCATTTTCTGAACTTAAATCCTCTGATTCTCGACTTCGCACGTATATAAAGGTTTTATTTCGTATCTACTCAAGATAAATATCTTATACAGTGAATTCTTTGGTCACAATAGCGAACTCTATAATCTGCCATCTATAAGTCGTTACCTATTTACAACCAAACGTTATTGGTTGTATTAGCTAGAGTTAACCCTTTAGCGACCAGATTACTCTGTCAAATATAATGCCTATTTATTCACTCTGTCTTGGATTTATGGTGAATTATCTTGCAGCTTCGAGATTTCGATAATGTGATTGTTTACTTCGAGCATTATATTGTAGGTTAGGTGTGAGAGGCTGGATCTAGCTACCTTGAACATATATGCAAGATGAATATTTTGGCCTGTTGGCACTGGTTTATATGCATAGGTCAGCTGATTCGTTTGAATGTCTTGTCAAATATAATAATCTATCGCCTAGTGATAATATTAACCTTGATATCTTGCTAAAACGCACAGATAAGTTAACAAACAATAGAGAATGCACCACGAGTTGGTCTGAAGTACATGAAACTGAAACCAAATCTTCAGACTACTTTACCTCTAATAAGAAAAGGTTGCATTTGATAATGTAAGCTTGCATACTTCCTTAGAAAAGCAGAATAGTTACAACTGAGAAATAATTTCAATACAATTCTCCTACTTCAAGATATGTTGTTTGGCACTCCGTCGTTTACGACGTCGAGAGTTCCAGTTGATCCGATCAACGGAACAGCCTGCTCGTGAAATTAACGTGCAAGTGGCTGAGCACTCCACACACACGTGTACCCTTAACGTAGTTCTCGGGGATATTCAGCGTGACACAGTGTGACAAGGCTGACCCTTTGAATTACAGGCACAACAGAAACAGGAAGTAAGAGTGAGAGAAAGTTGTAGTGGAAGAGTACAGCAGGGTTCGCCACCATCCCCTGCCGGAGCCTCGTGGAGCTTTAGGTGTTTTCGCTCAATAAGCACACACAACGCCCGGTCTGGAAATCGAAACCGCGATCCTATGACCGCGAGTCCGCTGCCCTAACCACTGGGCCATTGCGCCTTCACACTTCAAGATATAGCAGGGAATAAACGACAACACCAAAACAGCCATAACGTTTTGAATCATCGCCATTTTCACGGTAATAACAAATGGAAAAGTAGAAGAAAGTGTAAGATGAAGCAGAAGAAATGACAGGGTGAGAAATATATATTTAAGTATGTTAGCTTAAATTTTATTCCAAGATCAAATAGTGTTATTGATTAAATTTATCAAATGAATATCAAGCGCAAAGAAAATTAATTAATCTTATTGGAACAAATTTGCAAATGTCGCCTACTGTAAGGCATAATTAATCTACTTAGGCATTCGGGTCATCTGTTTAGACATTCGGTCTCTCCTTCGCCTTCAGGTGACATGACGACGATATATATTATATGCATATAAATATATAAATATACATGTGTGAACGCATATATATATATACATAAATATATATATATGTATGTGTGTATGTATGTATTAATATTTATATGTATAGATATATACATATATATGCATATATATATATATATATATATATATATATATATATATATATATATATATATATATATATATATATATATTAATATATATAAAGATACATAGATAGGTAGACAGGCAGTCAGACAGATAGACAGATTCTAGGACGTGTGTATTTGTGTGTACGTTTGTGTATGTTCTAGACAATCTCTTTGCTTGACTCCGAAGTATTGGTGGAGGAATGGCCGAAGTATTGGTGGAGGGAGGGCCGAAGTACTGGTGGAGGGAGGGCCGAAGCATGGGTCAGTTGATTCGTTTGAGATCATTGCGAATGGCTTGTCAAATATAATTAACCATCGCCTAGCGATAATAATAACCTTGATATCTTGCTAGAACGCACAGGTATGATACGATGTACTTCCTTTCATATGGGCAATGGTTAAAAATTTCCCTTCTGCTGTTGAGGTAGATGCCTGGGTGCTAGAAGCTCTTGAATATTATTCTTTTCTCAGTCAGCATAACCTGCACTTCATGCATATATCATATTAATATTTGAACATTACAGTATTATAGATCCATTTTGATTTTACCAATCAGTTTCGCACACGATTTAGAAGAGAACCAAAACACACCATTCATTGTAAGGGTTGGAATGGAAAGTGTAATTTCAAAGGATGATCGAACCGATTAATTTAGACTTGGCAATTGGTCGATATATCACGCACTTCTCCGGCAACGAAAAACTATCAGTTATAGTTTCTATATGCACCATACACTCTCTTTGCTGGTGTTTTCTTAAAACAGCTTTGTCCTTGGTATTTAAAGTAAAGGTTAAAATATCTTGGTGTGATCGAACACGTCTTGAATTCCACCACCATGTGTGTTTACGTGATAGAAAACAGCACAATAGGTGCAAACGTAGCTGTGTGGTAAGAAATTCGCTTCCCAACTACATGGCTCTCTGTGTTCAGTCCCACAGCGTGGCACCTCGCGCAAGTGTCTTCTACTATAGCCTCGGGCCGATTAAACTTTTGAGTGGATTTGGTAGACGGAAACTGAAAGAAGCTCGTCGTATATATACGTATGTATGTATATATCTGTATGTGTCTTCGTGTCCACCATGGTTGTCCACCACTACCGCTTGGCAATCGATGTTGGTGTGTTTACGTCCCCGTAACTTAGCGTTTCGGAAAAAAAAAAGACCGATAGAATAAGCACCAAGCTTAACAAAAAAGAGTACAGGGCTCGATTCATTCGACTAAAAATTCTCCAGGGTGGTGCCCCAGCACGGTCATAGTCTAACGATGATAATATTCATTGACAGCCAAACACATTCAGCCTGTAACGCTTTTGGTTGTAAAATATGTTTCCTTTCTGCTCAACATCATGTCAACAGGACTTGGCTTGCATTATATCCAACTATAAGCCAGGGTGTTTATGACTTTAACTGTTATTTTACAACGTTTGGCTACGTAGAACGATTATTCTATTGATTTTTCCTTTCATTTGTTCCTTATTTATATCAAGCCTTTGTTTTCGTGTTCTTTTAAGTAAAAGCTGTTCTACTTGATAAGAAAGCCTAATATATCTATCACCGTTAATGGAATTTTCTTTCTTCTAATCCTAAAAGTATTGGTTGGTTTTGTTTGATAATGTTTAAGTTATTGTGCTGTTGTAGGTTGTTTTTTTTCATATATTTAATCTTTTTATTTTTTGGTGGGGAGGCACGTATCGTTTCAGTCCTTCATATTCTTCTTCTGATTTCTTTAGCATTTTTCTTCTTGAGGATTCTGTTCCAATATGTATAGCATTTTTTCTTAATACAGTAAAAATATCTTTGTGCGTGTTAGTGAAATTTTGTTTAAACTGGTGATCATAGAGACATACCTACACACGTGTATCTATCTATCTATCTATCTATCTATCTATCTATCTATCTATCTATCTATCTATCTATCTATCTATCTATCTATATATATATATATATATATATATATATATATATATATATATATATATATATATATATATATATATATATATATATATATATACGTATATACATATACATCCATAAATATACACATAGAGACACGACAGGAGTAAATAGACACACTTAAAATCGTTAAAATTTATTTAAATCTGAAATTATACATTCAAATTATTTATTAATTGTTATAATTTGAATATTTAAATATTTAGTAGGCAATACAAGGACCCTATTAGGCATGTTAATGCTCAGATGACGAATATTTTCTTCATGAATTTCTAAGCAAGTTTCGAGCGATTATAATCCTCGTCAGTATATATGTATACAGTTATGTAGCTTGATTACGTACATATATATATATATATATATATATATATATATATATATATATATATATATATATATATTCTTTCTGTTGAAGAGCGTAGCTCGAAACGTCAAAGACTTTCCGTATTCCCGAGCGTCATACTAATATATACTTTTGTTATTTACACCACCTGTCCTCGTCTGTTGTTATTTTTTGTATATTCTCCCACATATAATACACGCTCACGTGGTCGCACCAGCTAATCCTGTCTCCTCTCATCACACACTACCAACTTTTGGATTCTACCTTCTTTCCTTCTGGATCTGGACTATTTGATTCTGAACTTTATACCCTCCGGCTGCACCTCTCCTACCCACGGATTTACACTGGACCCATCTTCTGATTGGAAATCGCTTCAATATACCACGACGTCTAAAAAACTTTTGAACTTTTCAGATTATTATGATTGACCGTTGACTGAACACTATTCAATTTTTTTTCTCCGTGTTTTTCTCCTTGTCTCCGTATTCTTTCTGTTGAAGAGCGTAGCTCGAAACGTCAAAGACTTTCCGTATTCCCGAGCGTCATACTAATATATACTTTTGTTATTTACACCACCTGTCCTCGTCTGTTGTTATTTTTTGTATATTCTCCCATATATATATATATATATTGATAATAATATTTTGTAAACTTAAACCTGATAAGCGATCACCATCCATTGATTAAGGAAAACAGTCTAATATTGGGCATATGTAAACATATATATCTGCATGTATGTATATGTATTTATATATATATATATATATAAATGCTTCTATACACACACACACACACACACACACATATATATATACCTACATATATACATGTGTATATATATATATATATATATATATATATATATATATATATATATATATATATATATATATATATATATATATATATATATATATGCGTACATATATATGTATATTTATACATACATATATGTGTGTATGTGTGTGTGAGTCTGTTTGGCAAAAAAGATGACCATCCCGAAATACAATAATATATATATATTAATAATAATATTGTATAAGCTTAAAGCTTGTAAGCGATCAATGTGCATTGACTAAGGAAAATAGTCTAATATTGGACATATGTGGACATATATATATATATATATATATATATATATATATATATATATATGTGTGTGTGTATGTTTGTATGTGTGTATATATATATATGTATATATTATTATTTTATTATTACTTATATTGTTATATATGTATATATAATCTCCGCGTTTGCGTCTGTGCATGGTTGTGTATAACTTTACATGTACGTATTTACGCGCATGCGTGTGCGCATATTTATCTTCAATATATTATTATTATTATTATTATTATTATTATTATTATTATTATTATTATTATTACTATTATTATTATTATCATTATCTATATCGCGATGATTTTTCTATAGATTAACACATCGTTGCTTTTAGTCTTCCATAATTTGATTCATTATTCGTCAACAACAAAGGCAAGAAGTCTCGCTACGTTATTCGTGTCGATGGTTTTTCACTAAGAAATATGGCCGTGTACTTAAGATAATTCATTTTACTGCTTGCTACTTTTTATATCAATGTTCTCATTGATGCTGCTGTTGTGATGATCGTTGTTGGGGTGATGGTGGTGATGGTGGTGGCGGTAGTTATGGCTGTTGTTCTTTGTTTTTTTTCTCTGTGGTTGTTATTGTTGATGTCATTGTTCTTGTTGTTGTAAGTGTTTGTTATTATTTTTTTTTTTAGTCTCTTATTATTTTACTTGTTTCAGTCATTCGACTGGGGCCAAGCTGGGGCACCGCCTTGAAGACTTTTAGTCGAACAATTCAATTCCAGTTCATTTTTTTTTTCCAAGCCTGATACTTACTCTATCACCCACCCCCTTTTTTGCCGAATCGCTAAGTCACGGGACGTAAACAAACCAACAAGCCTGTCACTTACTCTATCACACCCCTTTTTGCCGAAGCGCTAAGTTACGGGACGTAAACAAACCAACACCGGTTGTCAAGTGGTATTGTGGGACAAACACAAACACAAAGATACTCATGTGATCTTTTTCCGTTGTTTGTAGTTGTGGCTTTTGTTGTAGTTCTTATTTTTGTTATTATTGTTCTTGTTATTGTGATTTTTGCTTTTGTTGTTGTTGCTGTTGCAGTTGTCATTGTTGTTACCATTGTTTTGTTGTTTTTTTCTTATGTAGTTCAGTGCCAATTTTTTAAATCTATATACCGGATTGTTCCAGAGGAAATAGTCGAGTTCAAACCCTTCGCAAAGACTCCATGACCGACGATAACCGTTTTTAGTATTTTTCCCTTTCTCTCTTAACATTTTGCAAGAATAAGAGGTGTACCAGAAGAGAAATATAAAGGCTGAGAAGGAGAGACATATTGGTATGAGTACGCTTGAATAAAAATATAATAAGGATAGAATCTATCGGGCTTTTTTTTAATCTTTATAAACGTAGGGTACCTGGGATGGTATTGTGATAGATACAACGTTATTTGAAAGGACATGATGACCATTTATAGAATGCATTAGATAATCTTTTCTACTCTAAGTACAAGGCCCAGAATTTTGGGGAGGGGGCAGTCGATTTGATCGACCTCAGTACGCAACTGGTACTTAATTTATCGACCCCGAAAGGATGAAAGGCAATGTCGACCTCGGCGGAATTTGCACTCAGAACGTAAAGACAGATGAAATACCGCTAGAATTTCGCCCGGTGTGCTAACGTTTTCGTATATATGTATATATGTGTATATATATATGTATGTGTGTATAAGTTTGTGTGTCTGTGTTTGTCCCCCTAACATTGCTTGAAAACCGATGGTGGTGTGTTTACGTCCCCGTAACTTAGCGGTTCGGCAAAAGAGACCGATAGAATAAGTACTTGGCTTACAAAGAATAAGTCCTGGGGTCGATTTGCTCGACTACGGGCGGTGCTCCAGCATGGCTGCAGTCAAATGACTGAAACAAGTAAAAGAGTGAAAAAGTAAAAAATAATAATAATTGATTTTTCGTTCTTTTTTTATAGTAATTCATACTTGACTAAAAATGTTTTTATTACTTCACACTTTACTAAATATTTGTGATTAGTATTTCATACTTTAGTATCCGTGGTGTGATGATGCCTTTATTTGTTTCTCTTTTAAGGTATTACGCAATCATTTACCCTATAAAAGCTAAATATGTCTGCACTGTAAGTCGAGCCAAAAAAGCGATTCTCTTTATTTGGATTTTATCATTTTTTTTGGCTTCACCAATAATCATTGGCCGGGTAAGTAAAATATTTTCTTATCTAATGCATTTCCTGCTTTAAGCCCTCAGCTAAGCCTAGGGTGCAATTAGCTAAATGCACTTTATTTCAAGCATTCGACCGCGTCGAAGAACCTGAGGATGATACTGTCCCTTCCTCCCGCCAATTACGGAGCTTCTGTCCCAATGGTCACAAGTGCTTCCCCCTTGCTTTAAATGGTCCCTGCTTTATTCTACACATTTTATCTTTTATTGTCTGATTTTGAAGTTTGTTGCTTATTTAAAAAAAAAATTGAACTTATTTTCTGTAAAGCATTTTAATAACACTGACCAAACAACAAAATTACTGACTTAGGAGCTATTTAGAATTAGTACCTGTTGTAGGTGATGATGTGGACGTTATTGATGATGCTGGTGATGCTGGTGGAGGTGGTGAACTGATGGTGGTAGTATTTCTTGAATTTCAGTCAGATATAAATTGTAATGCATTGGCCCTTGTATAAAACGTATATGAATACAATATGTATTTTTCATCGGCTTAACAGAAGGCTCATTCAAAGACTACTATTATATTAGAGCTATCAGTCAACGTCATGTTGAATAAATTACTACATCATCAAAGCACACTTTTCCAAAAGAATAATTGGTGCAGTCAACCGATATTCTATCATCTGTCTCGGACATAGCCACGCCATTCAATAATACCTTGAGACACTGCAGTTTATATTTAAATGAGAAATATCATATCATAATCCACCCCACACAAATGTTGAACAGAAAGACAGAGCTAATGCAGACTTGCAGAGTAAGATAATTATATTTTCTCTCTCTCTCTTTCTCTATCGATCGATCTATCTATCGCTCTCTTTCGCTCTCTCTCTCTCTCTCTCTCTCTCTCTCTCTCTCTCTCTCTCTCTCTCTCTCTCTCTCTCTCTCTCTCTCTCTCTCTCTCTCCTGAATAATAATCAAGCAAAACAGTGCCAGGGTTAGACGCGTCGTGTCCCAGCGCCATGTTGACCATTGTTTCAACGATATACGAATAAAATCCAGTTGAAGTTCACTGCGTCCTAACAGATTTATGTGTGCATGTGTGTATGTATGTGTGTGCCTCTGTGTGTGTGTGTTTGTGTGTGTATGAGTGTAATTACAATTCATGGAATTATACATTAGCTTCGGTGTTCTGCATACGCCTCATTAATTATTAATCTTCTGTGTTTTCACGAGCTAGATATGGACGACGGTTGCCCTTAAACTTTGACAGGGCTTCCGAGACTGGCAGGAAGAAAAGGAGTATTTATTAGTCCCTTTCATTCATTTGTTTTCTTCGTGTGTAGGCGGTCAATGTCTGCACGTGAATGAGGGGCACCATGCATTGTTTTTTTTGTTTTGTTTTGTTTTTTATCTTACTGACGAAATCTTTCAGTTCATCATTTGTCCACTTCAGAATTCCAGCGCCATACCTAACTACTGCGACAGTGTGCGAGTTTATTGCCGAAATTATGTTTCTAGCATTCAGATTTGAATCCAATATTCTTCTCAATCCCCGCAAATACTCTATCGTTGTCTCGTCTTGCATATCATCATGCTTAATTCCACCTGCCTCGAGTATTCCCAGATACTATTTTTATCTGGATTCAGGTTCAATTTCGTACATGTACCTTCAGTTCTGACAAACTTTTCCTCGCGTCATCACCATCACAGCACGTTTTGAAAGTCCAAACTCCATGTTGATATCATTTGAGAAATTCTGCATAGACGGGATTAGACAAACCAGTCTAGTCCAGTTAATTGTCCCAAGGCTCAACATCCTCCCCAAGCCCACAAAAGGCAACAGTGGCAGCAGCAACAGCAGCAGCAGACAAACTAACAGACTGAAGTCTGCCAATCCTTTTCGGGCAACAACTCCAAAACCAGCAATGATAGCAGCAGCAACAGAGCCACCGTGACTATTCTTAAATACACAAATCATATTTGAGAACCAATGATTATATTTTACCAATAAATTCAACAATATCTCTCTTTTATTTTTTCTTTCATTTTCTTATTTTAGAAAGATATCTTGTAATCGCTTATCTTCCTTCGGCGCTAATCTTATTTACGTTTTCAAACGTATTTTTAGACTAACAGTAAAGAATAGAAGAAAATGTTTAATAAAAAAAAAAAAAAGAAACTCTATTTCGTTGCAAATCATACCGAGGCAAAAAAAATACCCGATTGATTTTCAACATTAATTTCTCAACTTAAATTTGGCAGAAACCTCCTTCATAAATCATAAATCATAAATCATAAAGTATCAAAGGTTGATTAGTTTTACTAACTTTACGTGGTTGCAGTCTGAAAAAAAAAGTTACAGTGTGTGTGTGTGTGTGTGTGTGTGTGTGTGTGTGTGTGTGTGTGTGTATGTGCGCGCATGCGTGTGTATTAGTTTGTTACTTTGATTAGTTGGCTGTTGTTGCAGATTTAATTCTCGACAGTATAAAATTGATGTCAAGCAGCATAGTGTATGTGTATGTGCGTATATATGTGTATATATATGTATATATGTATATATATATATATATATATATATATATATATATATATATATATATATATATATATATATATATATATATATATATATATATACACATATATATATATGTATATATATATATATACATATGTATATATATATATATATATATATATATATATATATATACACACACATATATATATATATATATATATATACATATACACACAGACATGTGTGGCTGTGTGATATGCCTGTTTTCCAATCACATGGTTCCGGGTTCACTCCCATTTCGTGACATCTATTATAGCCTCAAGATCAAGAAGTATTCTTAAAAGAGAAAAGAAGCATGGTGATTCCTTGCCCAAGTGACTTTATCTTATCGCCCATCACTTGCTATGCGCTCATAAATTAGTTTGATAAATGAGCTCTCATTGGCTGTATGCAAATGAGTTCATAACTGGGGTCCGGAACTCTCGTGGGAAAAGAAATTTCGCGAACCGGCCGAATGAATTTGCCCAAGCGCGTGTGTATGTGAGAATGGTGTGTATAAGTGTGTATGTATGGATGGGGGTATTACGTAAGTATGCGTATGTGGGGGCGAGCTGAAAAGTATGTGGACCTGTATGCGTGTATGTGTGTAAGTGATCCAGTGCGCACATTATGTGGAGTGATATGCGCTACATGTACTGGTGTGTATGTGTGTGTGCGTATGAACGAGTGTACGTATGCGTGCGGTTAACATGCAGGTAGGTAGGTAGGTAGGTAGGTAGGTAGGTAGGTACATATTTTTTGCTTTTCCCGTTGTTGATGCCATCACTTAAACCTAGATCAGTTTGACTGGACAGGATTTTGATCAAAAACATTCCTTCCGGAATCATCTTGCACTTCTTTCCTGCATTGTGTTATTAAGGGCTATATTAACCAATATATCTGTCCTGCTTTGAAGACAGGAGAGTGACTTCATTCGAGGGAGATTTGGCTGCCTTTCCTAGCAAAACGCACTCGTTTCCGAAATGTAAATATAACAGGTCTCTTGAAATTGCTTTTGAAGAAAGTTTTTCTTTGAAATATTTTACCAATATTCCTTTCGTTCAACTGTACTGATGCATTATATATCTCTTTCAAATACATCCGCCTCATGGCGATCTATAGTATTGTGAAAACATAGCGCTTCCTCGAAATCTGATGCATTTTGAGCTCTATTATTCGTAATATCCGTGATGTCATTGCAAAATTGATGAAGTCAAATATTGATTTATGTCTTAATAACAAAAAATAAACTAGATTTTCTTAATTTCATTTTATTTTTGAAATGCTATTTGATATGATATTTTTATGCATTTTAAAAGAACCTCGTGAAAAATGATACTCGGAAATGGAATTATGAAGTACTGCACAAAACATATTTGAAAAAGAAATTGAGAGAGAAATTGTGAGTCAACAACATAAGATAAAGAACAGTTTTCTTATGCGGGCCTTCATCTTGATAAGTTTTTCTTAAAACTACAAAACAAATACGCTAACATCTTAAAAACAGGACATGTTGGACGAATTTTAAAATGTTAGCACTTTGAGGTGTGAATCTTACACAGACTGGATAGAATAGGCTGGATACATCAGCTAACAAACGCCGCAGTACAAAAGCTGAAAGCCTATATATAACTATTGTCGAGAATCAAATTCACAAAGCTTATCATATTTCGGGTATAAGGTGGAACCACGAATCGTTACCCAAGACCATCCTCACAGAAAGTATGGAGAGGTAGTGAGAAAGCGGATGACAAAGACGTTTGTGGACTGAATAAGTCAAAGAATCGGACTGGAAATGAAACCATGTCTGATTGCACGCATGAAGTACATGCAATGGGGCATCCAATCCGACGCCAGTCCTGGATGATACTAATCAAGCACCCACTAATAAGAATTAATCTCTACATGGGCGCTCACACACTACCTTCTTGAGAAAGCGAAGAAAAGTTATCCAAAAGGCGGCGAGCTGGCAGAAACGTTAGCACGCCGGGAGAAATGCCTAGCGGTATTTCGTCTGCTGTTACGTTCTGAGTTCAATTTTCCGCCGAGGTCGACTTTGCCTTTCATCCTTCAGGGGTCGATTAAATAAGTACCACTTACGCATTGGGGTCGATATAATCGATTTAATCCGTTTGTCTGTCTTTGTTTGTCCCCTCTGTGTGTAGCCCTTTGTGGGCAATAAAGAAATAAGAAATTATCCAACGGGAACCTTTTCGGCAAAAAGGAAGGGGAAAGGTGTGTTGGCTGTGCTGAATGCTTTTGATTATAGATGTACTCAATCAAGGCTGGCCTGGAGCGACATAACAATACCAGCAATAGCAGTTCTGCTTACGACAGATTATATTCTATTCTATTCAGGAATAGTTTAAATTACGTTGATATATTTTTAATCGCCCAGCATGTAGTTTCTGATTTTTTTCTTCTTCTTAGTACTGGTTACGTAATTACATTCAACAAATAATAAATGATTGAGAAAAAAAAACCCTCTTTATTTGAAAGATAATTTGTCGTTCAATGACAGACAATAGTCGATTCTTCAATATGGTAAATTACCACAATATTT
>NC_142946.1:8109246-8119246 GCF_046866305.1 Octopus bimaculoides
CAACGTTCAGAATCTAATTTGTCAGCCAGTTCTGACAGCTCAGTAAATCCAGTAACAATCTTAAACACATACATGCACACGTACACATACACATACATACACACACAGACACACACACACGCATTTATGAGTATATATACTTATTTATACATATAATTACACACACACACACATATATATATATTTATATATATGCTTGTGAGTATGTGTGTGTGTAAATATACACATTTATGTGATTGTGTGTGTATGTATGTACGTGTGTATATCTGTATATATATATATATATATATATATATATATATATATATATATATATAAAGATAAACTAACTTGGAAACGGATGCGTGGCGTTCAAATAACAATAATAAACAATATATATATATATATATATATATATATATATATATATATATATATATATATATATATATATATATATATATATATATATTTATATTTGTATATATTATATGTATATATATATATGCTTAGTTATATGTATATGTTTATTTATTCATATATTGCATACATCTAAATGAGTGTGCGTGTGTGTGTGTGTTTGTGTGTGTGTGTGTGTGTATGTGTGTGTGTGTGTGTGTGTGTAAATAATCTAATGAAGTGTAATTTGGAGATCAATTTTTTTCCTGTGTCTTAACGCACAAGTCCTAAGAGTATTTCGGGTGGAAAAAAATACAAACATATTTGTTTATAAATCAAAATTTGTATCGTTCTTTTTTTCTTTTGTTTTCTTTTTCGCTGTCACATCTGTTGCGTTGTACATTTTAGAAAATATTTAGATTTCCATCTATAATTTCGTTGAAAGAAATGGAACTAAAAGATAGATATGATTTTTCAGTTTTGATTTCTCAGTAAAAACTAATTATATCTAGACATGAATAGAAAAATAGAGATGTAAATATAGATTTCGATATATATATATATATATATATATATATATATATATATATATATATATATATCGATATAGACATGGATACTTTTTTTAACGTGAAGTCTGGCGAACGTTTTCGTTTGTACGATATTTGAATGGTCAACTGAGGAAATATTCACAAGAAACATTTGTAGATTATTTCCGACTGTTTTTATGTTTTGAGTGGTGAATATAGAAAGTTTATATATACACATGCGCACAAAATGCTCCTCACCACAAAGACATATCCATACAAACATACTCATGCACATATATTCGCATGCCCGTCCATGTATGTGGTCGGCTGCGAATACACGTTATAGGAAAGACTCAATGAAGGCCGAAATACGGCTGGCGTTTTCGGTGTCCGTTGAGAGGGAAATTCTTCGTCTCCCTACCGTAGTTATTGTGGGCACGTCTATAAGAAGGTGTTATCTCAGGACGGGTAACTTTTCCTCTTCAGTAAACATTGGTCTAATTAGTATTTTACAAACTTGTTTATTTTTATTATTTACCATTTTTTGCAGAGCCATGAAGAAGTGGGTTCCATCAGAAAAGGCTATTGGTGCATAGAACACTGGGCATCGGATACCATAGATAAAATATACGAATTTTATATGATGTCTATAATCTTAGTAATTCCAGTAACGGTCATGTCTTTTGCCTACACCAGTATCTGTAAAGAACTATGGATTGTCAGCCACACCAGAACGGCTATGATAAACGGGCAGTAAGTAATTGATTTTGGCAAAATTCTTCATGTGATGATACTGTTGTTGTTGATGTTGCTGCTATGATACTTGGATATGTTCAAAATGAGAGTAGAGAATATTTTTGGCATAGAGTAATTTGCATAATTAAAATAATATTGAGCTAAGAGAATTCGGTTTAACCAATGTCGTGAATATGGACAACAAAGACCATTAATGGTATGCTAAATATTATACAAGAAAATTTGTTCATACAGACATACATACATACATACATACATACATGCATACATACATGCATACATACATACATACATACATACATACTGGGGCACTGGGATATGTAACACACTGCCTAAGTGCTAGCCATGCAGAATAAGGCTTCTCAAAACCAGAAGGAGAAAGCTGATTCGAAGACTACAGATCCAAGCCACCATTGGAACAGACAGACAGACAGACAGACAGACAGGCAGATAGATAGATAGATAGATAGATAGATAGATAGATAGATAGATAGATAGATAGATAGATGGCGGGCATACAGACAGACAGATAGACAGACAGACAGACAGACAGATGGGCAGACAGACATATGGACAGACAGACAGACAGACAGACAGACAGTTAGATAATTCAATTATCAGTTGACATTAACTAGGAAGCAATTTAAAACCGATTTTGGAAACTTGTCTAAGTGCGTAAGACTGCTTAAAAGATACCCAATAAAATAAGTTTGATTGGTCGATACCTTTTTAAATGTATGAATTCCTGGCCGTAAACACACATATTTTATGTTTTACTTTCTGAAATGATTCCAGAAATGACACATGTCCTACTCAGAGTACAAATCTTTCGGAAAAGGATCCATTCTATAAATCCAGGATTAAAATGAAAACGAACACTACAAAAGATGATCAAACACGGAAACAGGTATCTCGAAAGTTATTACTATTATTATTATTATTATTATTATTATTATTATTATTATTATTATTATTATTATTATTATTATTATTATTGCTATTATTGTGAAGGAGCATAGCTCAGTGGTTAGGGTATTCAGCTCGCGATCGTAAGGTCGTGAGTTCAATTCCCGGCGACGCGTTGTGTCCTTGAGCAAGACACTTTATTTCACGTTGCTCCCGTCCACTCAGCTGGCAAAAATGAGTATTTCAAACGGCCAGCCTGGCCACACTCTCTGTCACGCTGAATCCCCTTAAGGGTACACGTGTCTGTAGAGTACTCAGTTAATTTCACGAGCAGGCTATTCCGTTGATCAGATCAACTAGAACCCACGACATCATAACCGCCGGAGTGCCACGATAATTATTATTATTATTATTGTTGTTGTTATTATTATTATTAGTAGTAGTAGTAGTATTAGTATTACTGAGTGAGAGAGCAGCGCATGACATCAAAGTAACACTGGAGTAAAATCAACGAAGTCCAGTGTACCCATCATGTGTGTGTGTGTGTGTCTGTGTGTATAAAGTATGTATGTATAATATACCTTCATATATAAATATTATAATATACATGATACTAATATGTGACTTCTTTATATTCCTAACAGGTTATCAAAATGTTGGTCTTGGTCATCGTTCTTTTTGTCATTTGCTGGGCACCAATCTTAACCAACAACTTACTGGTCGCTTACGGTTATCTGCCCTTGTTGAACTTTGGTTACCTAAAACCAATGCGGGAAGCCTTTTTCTTGATGGCTTACTCAAACAGTTGTGTCAACCCCGTTGTTTACGGTTTCATGTCAAGGAACTTCAGAGAAGCCTTCCTCAATGCTCTTTGCTCGTGCCTCAGAGGAAAAGAGTACGTCCGGCGGAAGCGGTTTGAACGACACAATTCCAGCGTGACAAGATCAACGCAGATGGGTTACATCCGGGACATTGAAATGGAGGAGTTGGAAATTTGCTCAAAATACGGCGCCACATACGTTCCAGAGAATGTATAACGAGGAGAGACTACCAACGAAAACTACAACTTTAATGAACTATATCTTAAGATACATGTGTCTCTGTGTGTATGTGTGTGTATGTGTATGTGTATATATATATATATATATATATATATATATATATGTATATATATATATATACATACATATATAATTTTGGTATATGTTTCTACGTATTTGCATTTACCTAGGTATATATGTGTATGCGTATGTGTGTATATGTATACATATATATGGATATATACATATATATATACATATGAATATATGTACGTATATATTATATGTAATATGCATGCATACAGTATATGGGTGTATGGTGTGTATGTATGTATGATGTGTATGTGTGTAGGATGTGTGTATGTTTGTACGGTGTCTTTTGAATTCTGTTTGTGAGTGCCGACAGATTTAATCAAATTCTTTGAACGATAAAATATTCTCTAATACACTTACTGAGTTCATTTTATTCTATTTGTATACCCAAATATATTTACACAAATATATTAATGCATATATGAATATATATATATATATATATATATCCATACATATACATATATATTTATATGTATATGTGTGTATAGGTGTATATATATATATATATATATATATATATATATATATATATATATATATATATATATATATATATATATATATATATATATATATATATATATATATATATATATATATATATATATATATATATATATATATATATATATATATATATATATATATATATATATATATATATATATGTATATATACATACATACATTCTGTATGTGTGTCAATATAATTGTCTAAAAGAAGTTAATAAATAAATGATGTATATGATTTATTGTTCGCAAATGTATTATGATAAATTTATGCAACTGAAATACCTGTCCACTTCCGCCTGGTATGTCCAACAATAAATTCTGAAGCTGAAAAATATTAAAATTAATATCAACAAGTATATTTTTGTACCTCCTTCTTCATGTATATATGTGTCTATTTGCTTCAATGTATATGCATATGTACGTATCTGTATATGTGTGCATGCATGCATGTTTTTGCGAGTAGAAAAACATTTGAATGTAAAGATCTGGTTCATTGTTTAGCTGGTTGGCTTGTTGTCTATCTGACTGGCGGATCGGTTTGCTGGTTGTTTTGTTGTTTTGTTGGTTGGTTGGCTGGCTGGTTGGTTAGTTGGTTGGTTGGTTGGTTGGCTGGTTGGTTGGTTGATTGGTTTGTCGGTCGGTCGGTCGGTCGGTTGGTAGGTAGTTTTATTTTTGGTTGGTTGGCTGGTTGGTTGGTTGGTTGGTTGGTTGGCTGGTTGGTTGGTTGGTTGGTTGGTTTGTTTGTCGGTTGGTTTGTCGGACGGTCGGTTGGTTGGTTGGCTGGTTGATGGCTGGCTGGCTGGCTGTTTGGCTCATTGTTTAACTGATTGGCTTGTTGTCTATCTGACTGGCGGATCGGTTTCTTGGTTGTTTGGTGGATGGATGCTTGTTATTGTTGTTTTATTTTCCAGGACATTTTCATGATATTTCTCATTGTGCCTGCCATATTCACTATATTAAATTAGCAGTCAAAGATCAGTCTTAACTTTTATCACATATCAGCCATTTTCAGAAAGTCGCAGATAAAGATCTTTAATTTAGATTTAGTTAATCCGTTCTTTTCACCTCCTCAATCATTTCCGGTCTCTCGAGAGCAATTTTGAACGCCAACTGATGACAATGAAAGGAAGGCGGAGAAAGAGGAGGAGGAGGAGGAGGAGGGCGCTGGTGGTGGTGGTGGGGATAATACTCTCTGGATTACTCTGTTATATATGTATATACTGAAGTATCTATATGTATGTATATATAAATATATATATATATATATATATATATATAGTGTTTTCATTACTCTACCTCCAGTATTCGAGTACTATTTTTTCCACCTTGTTTCGCATATATATGCTTACTCGTATGTGTGAGTGTGTATATATATATATATATATATATATATATATATATATATATATATATGTGTGTGTGTGTGTGTGTGTATGTATGTATATATATACATACACGCACATCTATATATACATATACATGCGCTTATATACACATAGACACATACACGCGTCTAACGTTTTTTCCTTTTTCCCGCTCAACTTTTTTTCTCTGTCTCTCCCCGTCAACAGGCTAAAATCATTTCTTTAGATTTTTTAAAAATCACGCGACAATAGCATCGACGTGCTGTGCATCTATTCAGATAAGTTTATAGAGAGAGCCCTATTAGCAAAATAAATGAAGAATTTTAAAAAAAGACATGACTATAATTGAAATAATTTCTTCAAGAAAGCAACTTCGTACAACAATTCTCAATTACCATCTTGAAAAAAATCAGAAAGAACTAACAAGCAGATGGTGTCTTCATATCAATGACGTTTATAATCTTAGAAATGTTATTGAAAAGTTTAGGAACATAATATATGATATATAATCTGGTGTACAGTCTGTTGAAGTAGTATTAGATTAAAGTAGATTTGATAGGCTCGGGCTTGGCTGTCTGGTAAGAAGTTTCCTTCTCAACCACGTGGTAGAGGGTTCAGTTCCACTGCTTGGTAACTTGCGCAAGTGTCTTTCACTATAGCCTCAGGCTGACCAAAGACTTGTGGATTTGGTAGGCGGGAACAGATAAAAGCCAGTCGTACATATGTGTGTGTGGCTGCTTGTGAGTGCATGCTACTGGCAAGACCCTTGAAGGATTAATCGACAGCCCGTTTTCCTTTACGAGCCTTGGGATTCATAGGGCCGTTACCCGGTTTCTATGGAGACCGAAGTTACATTTTTGCCCCCACTGTTCGTTACAGTATTCAAGGCCAGTAATTTTGAGGGGATGGTGCAAGTTGATTACATCTGTACTTGATTGGTTCTTTATTTTATCGACCCCAAAATGGATAAAAGGTAAGATTTGAAATCACAGTATAAAGAGCCGGAAGAGATGCCGCTAAACGTTTTGTCCGACAAGCTTGCGATTTTGCCAGCTCGCCACCTTATAATCTCCGAATGGATTATTAATGGTCTCTAATTTAGGTCTAAGGGCACAGTTACGTAGCACGGATATACTGGGTCGCATTAACCCCTGCAGTTGGTGACTGCTTTATTTTATCAATCCCCGTAAAGCAACAAACTGGAAGACTCGTTAGCAAGTCGGCCGAAATGATTGGAGGCATTTCTTTCAATCCTTTGTGCCTAGGTTCAAAATCTACCGAGGTCAACTTGCTTGTCGCCCCCTCAGGTATCGATAAAATAAAGTACCAGTTAAGTACTGGAGTCAATGTAATCTATTTGACCGTCCTTCCCCTCATAATTGTTGGCCTTGAAACCTGCAATGAACGAACGTCTCTCCTCAAGAGGAATATTTCGTTCTCCGTCCCAATGTGTCTTAAGGTTCGTAACAAAGAAGGGATAAAAAGCAAAGTGAACTCTAGTGGGATTTGAACATAGAAGGGGTGTTATTAAATATGTTTTTTTACTAGCCCTCTTCTGATTTTGCCACTTGAATACCTTAATTAGTAATAATGGTTTCCCATTTTGGTAGAAGGCTAGTAATTTGGGGTAGGAAGGGGCTAAGTCGGTTAGATGGACCCCAGTGCTCAAATGATACTTTTATCGACTCCGAAAAGATAAAAGTTAAACTTGACCACGGTGGTATTTGAATTCAGAACATGTACGCAATGCCGCTAAGCATTTTGCCTAATGTGCTAACGATTCTGCCAACTCAACGCCTTAAGAAAATTATGTAATAATGATTTCTCATACAGTCTCAAGCCAAAATAATTTGATGTCGTTCAAACCCGTGCTTTATTATGATGACAGGTACTTGATTTTATCAGGAAAGAAACGCTGAATGACAGCATCTTCCTTGGTGAGAATTGAACTCACAAACTAAAGGGATGTAACTAAATATGACGAAAGTATTTCATCCGGTCATCGACCGATTTTCCCACTTCAAATGCTATAAATGTCATGGGAAGAAGGCAAGTTATAAATATGGAGTAAATGAAAAAAGTATTTAATTAAGTAAAACAAATTAATACAATAAAATATATAAGGTAGCAATTTTGTGCTATACATATACAAATATAGGTATGAAATATTATATATATATCTATATATATATATGCATGTGTATATACATATATATATATATATATATATATTATATATATATATATATATATATATATATATATATATATATATATATATATATATATATATATATATATATATACGCTCTTCTTCGCCTAATTTCGATATGCCTCTTGCTACGAAAGCAAGATGTTAAATTTGCCTGTAAGGGAGATAATTTAATTAATTTTCGTACGGCAAGTTTCTTTTGTTGATAATGAACTTAATAACATACTCACAATCAAAAACTCTAAATATAATTAATAACTATTGCATTAAGTCTTTTTCTAAACAGATAATTTAGATATTTTCCTATCGCGTTTTTTGTTTTTGTCTTTGCGTCGTTTTTTTTTTCCGAAACACAAAAAAAATTGCAGATGAAACATCAACAAATGTTGTAGATATGTTTGAAATCCGATTAAACTATCCAAACTACAAGATAACTTTAAACTAGAAAAATATGATACATTATCGAATATGTGTGAGACATAGTGTATCCGACAAGATCATAAGTATACGACGAAAAATTTTTTATATAAAATAATCATCAGTCTTCGGCCAAGCTGGGGCATAGATTTAAACGGTCTAGGCAAAAGAATCGACTCTAGTACTTATGTGTTTTTTCATAAGTCTGGTACTTATTTTGCCGGTCTCTTTCGACGCACCGCTGAGTTACGAGAACGTAAACAAACCAGAACTGGTTGTCAAGTTGTGGAGATGACGAACACATGCACAAAAACATTTATATATACACTTACTAGATGGTAATTTACATTGATTCTACCAGGGATAGTTGTAATACTGTAGCATCATTTGGTTTTGTATCTGCCTGTAAGCAAATGCAGTGAAATTTCTTGAACGTTAACCATTCCTAGATTCATAATAACGGTGATGTTTCTTAAATATGCCTTTTTATGTATTTTATAGATTTATCTATACTGTTGTCATGCATATAAGAAAGTAAAACAAATCGTGGATATAAGGAATAGTAAATTTATTTCGGGTGCATAAAATAAAGGATGATGATCCTCAAATAAAAACAGCTTTTTGTCCTTAATTCTAGCCTTGGTGTCACTGTCGCAACAATGTACTGTAGGCCTATCTGATAAATACCATATTCAATCCTATCATTTATTTTTGTATCGAAGTAGGATAAACTGAAAAAAGTTCTTTTTTATATTTCATGGTAGGTGACCCGGGGTTGCCGAGTATGCGAATAAGAATACAAGAATTAAGGAATAGATAATATCCGGCCTATATATGTTTCATGACGAGCGGAATTTCGGAAGTGGTAAAAAAACAACAATAACTACCAAGCCTGCAGCATTCTCACAACAACAACAACAACAACAAAGAGAAAACACACATGTTCACCAGCAACAAAAACACCAAAAGGAAATAACACCAAGCACAAACAAACAAACAAATAGTAAACAGCGTCAACTTTTCCGTTATAAACAACAATACATGTGTTGATTGACTTCATAACGAAAACAAAATCTAAAGACAAAAAAAAAGAGGAAGAAATGGAGAAATTCATTAGCAAAAAGCCTGAAGATAGATTATTAATTAAAAACGGTATTTATTATACTGTCTTTGGTAGTTTCTCGGAAAATGATGGGATCTTCCGAAAAACAGCAAACAATACATTATTACAAGGATCTTTCAAATACACTTCCCACCCTTGAGAAAAAAATGCATACCATTCAAACTTCTCGATGACGAAAGTGAGTAATCTTCCCAGATATTTTCTACAATAGACATGGTGTCACTCAGAGTAGGGTGTATAAATATATGTAAGCGGGAGTCAGCTTGGAAGTAATGGCATTTGCTCAACGACCTTCGACCACTTGACATAGATCTGGTAGCCATTACTAAGACTATATTTTCTAGAACGCATGCACTCAGCCCTATTTTTTGACGACTACGAAGCAGACGCATCTTTTGCTCTGACAGAAATGGGTGGTGGCGCAGCAGAGTTTTTCCTGAAAGAATTAACTTTAGATGTGCAGACGATTTTTCAGATCTAGGCGAAGCAGGGCTTTTAGAACAGCGGAGCAGAACGGAAATACTTCTTTAGATGTCTAGAAAACCTCCTGAGGTCGGCTTTGCCTTTCATCCTTTCGGGAGTCGATAAATTAAGTACCAGCTGAGTACTGGGGGGTCGATGTAATTGACTATCCCCCTCCCCTCAAATTTCAGACCTCGTGCCCAT
>NC_142946.1:8124246-8146746 GCF_046866305.1 Octopus bimaculoides
GTCCGGTGCTATATAGTAGAAGAAACTTGCCCAAAATGTCCCGCCATGGAACTGAACCCAAAACCACAAAACTACAAAACAAGCTTGTTCACTTCACGGCCATGCCTGCGCATATTATACATGAACTTTATAATCATAACAATATTCTTTTCTCACCGCCATTGTGTTGCTCGTTACTATTTTTACGCACTCGAATATCTTACTTTATACATTTTAATAAAACGTTTACTCAACAAGTAATACAACGCGAATAAAACACTCCAAAGTCCTATCAGCAATCATCAAACAAAAAGACAGTCAGCCAATATAAAACCACAATTCAATATACCAATGCCTACGGCATCTTTTATAATAATGCGTATATTCAATTTTTTTTTTTTTTTTTTTGTAAATCCTTGTATAATGCTAAAGACGTGTAGCTGAAACATTGACAGACGTACCGACATGTTGACTTATATTGCGACTGTTTGAAATATTAACGTTTCTATTCTTATAAACCACAAACGCATTAATCATAAAGAAGCACAGTGAAAACTTCATATGTCGTTATATGTATGTGTGTATACATACATACATACATATATACATACATACATATATGTATATGTATATGTATGTATGTATGTATATATGTATGATATACATCAATTGCCTTCGTCAAGTCTGACCTTCCGCGAGGTTTCTTCGAATAGTTTGACTGATTAAACAAACCTCGTTGCAGGCTTTTGCATAATAAGGTTGACTCTACATCCTGTATTGAAACCTGTCATAAGTAAATGTTTGTTGTGATTAATTCATTTAGGGGCAAACTTCACGTTAATAACATTGATACCTCCCTTCTCTCACTTTGTGAGCGTGTGTGTATACATATACACATATATGCATACTCCTACACACACATACACATATACACACATACACACAAATATATTTATCAATCACCCTTCCTCTGTCCCCTCCCTTTATATATATCTGTGTGTGTGCATGTATGTCTGTGAATATATATATATATATATATATATATATATATATATATATCCGTGCACATATACATGCACATGCTTACATACAAATGCACACGCGTACGTATTATCTCATTTGCTGTTCAGATATCAAGAGGAATAAGTTTCGATCTTCGCCACAGACTTTCCTTGCTATTTTCAGAAGCCAATATGACGTTATGGTTAAGTCCGTCTCCCTGGAGCTGGATAGTTATACAAACCAATCTTGGAAGATTAACCCTTACACTTTGCATAATCTTACATTTTGGACAGACCAGACTGCGAAACCTAGCAACACCAGCAGCAGCTACAATTTACTTTGTGAACAAAGAAGTTAAATAAGTTACTAAACTGCCAACATGTGGCAATACATGTTGACTGTCATAATGTGTTGGGGCAGCAATAGCGTAACATGAAGTATTTGTAGATGTTATAAAGAATTCAGCACATTAATATACAGAGATATATATATATAGCTGTTTCAGTTTGAATTTTGCTTATATATATATATATATATACACACACACACACATACATACATACATACATATATATATATATATATATATATATATAAATAATAACTTATTATATATATATTCATATATATATATATGTGTGTGTGTGTGTGTGTGTGTGTGTGTATACAAATATATATATATATATACACACATATATATATACAGAGAGAGAGGGAGAGATAGTTACATAGATAGACAGACAGACAGACAGACAGACAGACAGACAGACAGACAGGCAGACAGACAGATAGATAGATAGATAGATAGATAGATAGATAGATAGATAGATAGATAGATAGATACCCTGTTTATTATTTACTAAACCTAACGCTGCTCTGAAAAGTTGTCAAGTTGAGATTACATCCAAATCGTTTTGTTTTTATAAACAACGCGTATCTCCGTCATATCTTTTGCGTATATCGGGTTGAGAACCCCTGCCGTGTTGGATGCAATTGATACTTATAGTTTTCGGTAAGTTAATATTAGTGTCTTTTAGACTCATTTTGCTCTTGTTTTCGTTGTTGTTTTGTTTTTGTGGCTGATAAGAAAAGAAACATTAATATATCTGGCTGTCCACAATGTAAATCAGCTCTTCCGACACGACTGATACTATTTTAGTCACGTGTCCTTAACACTATATCGGGATTTACTGAGATTGAATATATTTTAGTGGTATAATAGACGCCATAGATATTTGTATATTTCAATTATAGCTTCATATTGGTTACCTATACACCCATACACATACACATATACATTCATATATATGTATACATATACATGCTTACATTTGTACATGCATGTTTACATACGTGCACGCAAGCATCTAAATATGTATAGATATACAACTACATACATGCATACATATATACATTCATACATGTATACATACATGCCTGCTCCATGCATACGTTTGTACACGCATATGTATATTCATGCATTATATATATTCGTACATACCTAACACATACATGCATACGGCATGCATACATACTTACGAATATACATATACATGCACACACACATATGTATACATTCGTACGTATGTACATGCATACATCAATGTATACATCTGTAAATACATTACTACAGGTATACACAGATTCTTATGTGTTTATATACATACATACGTACATACATACATACATACATACATACATACATCATACATACATATATACATACATACATCATACATACATACATACATATATAGATGCATACAAGATGTTTAAGACGTTTTCGCATTGCTTGTATAATAAATGTGTGTGAAGGAATGTATATATTATATGTGTGTGTTTATATGTGTGTGTGTGTGTGTGTTTGTATGAGTGTATGTATATGAATATATATATATATATATGTATATATGTATGTATGTATTTGTGTATATGAATATATATATGTGTATGTATGTATGATATTTATGCATGTATGATCTTTATGTATGTATGTATGTATGTATGCGTGTATGTATATATATATTTGTATGTGTGTGCGTGTGTGTGTGTACTTGTATGTTTATGAATATATTTATATATGTGTATGTAGGTATGTATGTGTGTGTATCTATCTATCTATCTATATCTATCTATATATATATATATATACATATGCATATATATTTGTGTGGGGTGTGTGTGTGTGTGTGTGTGTGTGTGTGTGTGTGTGTGTGTGTGTGTGTGTGTGTGTGTGTGTGTGTGTGTGTGCTTGTGTGTATATTTATGTGTGCTGCATAAAGATTTAAATGAAGTGCCATTGTAATAGAAAATGTCTGAATTGACGACAACAAGGAAAAGAATCAATGACATGGATTTGAGAGAGAAAATTAATAAAGGCAAAATTCATCATTGATACCCCAAAATAAAATATGGAAGACGAAGAGGGCAAAAATATAAACGAGAATTTAGAAAATAGAAATAAAGAATTATTGAAAGAAAGAAAGACAAGTTGAACAAAGCTTTAGTTTTAATGAAATTTCCTCAAGGGGAATGCACACACACACATACACACACACACATATATTATCTATATGTACACAAATTTGTGTGTATATATATATATATATATATATATATATATATATATATATGAATTTATATCTATATATACATATACACACACACATGTAGATATGCACATATATACGTATACACATACTCACACTTGTACACACACATATACACACATCTCTCTCTCTATTGGTGTCCTTCTCTTTTATGTATATGTGTGTGTGTGTATAAATTACATGCATACATATATACACATGTATATAAATGTATGCATACATTTGTGAATAAATAAGCATGTGTGTGTATAAATATATATACACATACATACATATATATATATATATATATATATATATATATATATATGTATATATGTATATATATATATATATATATATATGTGTGTGTGTGTGTGTGTGTGTGTGTGTGTGTGTCTGTGTGTGTCTGTGTGTGTGTGTGTGTGTGTGTGTATTATTATGTATGTATATACATGTGTTTGTGTATGTGCTTATTTTTACAATGATATTATTAGGTAGGTGCGAAACGCCAAATCTGGCCAGTTTGAACATAATACAGGTAGAATAGTCTGGGCCGGATTTGGCCGGTTTAAAAGCTAAATGGTTAAGTTGTAGAAATTCTTCGACAGCCACTTCTTTCCTGAGGTATGGCAAGGAATCGAATCTTTCTGCCACGCATATGGTCTTCCGGCAGCAACCCTCTCCAGGTAGGGTTTTACCGCAGCCTCCAGCAGCTTCACATCGCCGTCCAAATTGAACCTAAGGCTCTTTTCAAAAATATGTGGCGGTTATTGGACGAATTCCAGCGGCCGGATGCAGTCAAAACTCAATGACGGCACTTTGCTTCTGCTCAGAAATTGTTATTTGCTTGCAATGAAGTGGAAGAGGACGGAGTTACTTATGAAGAAGTGTTGCAGTACCTGTATATACAATTTGAATTATCTATATCAGACAATAAATAAATTATGCCCGCCTTTCCAATACTTCCGATATAGCCATCTTATTACGACGATTGTGACTGAAGTTGCTTCAGAATTCGAGTAGGCCACCCAGGAACACACGGTAAGGCTTGAAGGAAAAGACCCAATCGGTTGAATATGGTAAAATGGACATATGATCATGAGAAGCGAGAGATTAACAAATGTAGTGGCAACGGACTCGCATCATACGATTCGAGCCTTTAATAATACAACGCTCCGTTCCAACACCAAACCTAACTCCTCACATAAGGCATATAAGGCAATGTTGTGCACATGGATCTGCAGTGAAAAACAACGAACAGGGGAGACAATACGAAGAGACGAAAGAAGGTGGCGCGCATGCGACACATCTACCACGGCACCGTCGTTCCGAACATGACAGAACGCATTTTCAAAATCTGATTAGTCATCTTTGGGATCAAATAAGGCAGTCGACAAAATTCACTGGTCAGTGATTCACATCCGTCCTCCAAATTCCGCTCGGTTCAAAGTAGGATAACCTTCGGAGACAATAACCTGATGACACAGACGAGGTGAAAGTAGCTGTGAAGAAGGGAATGCAACAATACACATCTTAAAGTTTATCAAAGAGGATCCGTGAGTTGCTTTCAACGACGGCTCAACTGCATCGCTTGAGGTGATAACATGAGTGGAAGAATGCAGTTTTCAACAATTATTTAGTTTTTATCACTGCGTTGTCCCTTATCATCAGCTTTATAGTGGTTGGGAACGAAGAGGCTAGAAAAGAATAGAAATATGCAAGGAAACACAGAGTGACAAATAAGAAACAGATGCTTGGCAGATCAGAAATGATGCGCAAGCACCAGGAGAGGGCAAAGCCGTGTGATGAGGAATAAAGAAAAGTAATGAATAACGAATGAAGAACGAAACAAAGAAAGGAGGGGGAAGATAGAGAAAGAGATAGATAGATAGATAGATAGATAGAGAGAGAGAGAGAGAGAGAGAGAGAGAGAGCGAGACAGACAGACAGACAGACAGACAGAGACAGAGATAGTTGGATAGATAGATAGATAGATAGAAGATAGATAGATATATAGATAGATAGATAGATAGATAGATAGATAAATAGATAGATAGATAGATAGATAGATAGATAGACATACATACATACATGCACACTCATATATATATAAACGTATATTTATACATGTACGTATGTATGTATGTCATTATTCAGTTTATTTCAGGATCTCTAACCAATAGTGAAAAAGCCGGTTTCTAACCTAGATCCAAGGTTCCTTCACTGGAATTTCAACATCAACAACAGGGTACTTTTGTATACATGTATACATGTTTGCATGTATGCATGTATGTATGTATGTATGTATGGATGGATGGATGGATGGATGGATGGAAGCGACTAAATCCATACGAACAAAATTCGGAAAATAGCTTCGAATTATTATATTTTTTTCAAATCATTTTGATTTGAATTGCTTTAGGATTACCCGACAACAACAACAACATGAGCATAATTGACTTGGGGCTTCTCTTCAATATCCTTGCGAATACATTTAATCTTGAGTAAAACAGATATATACTCAGTCATGTTGTGAGTGGATATTCTCAGCGACAACCGGACGACAAAAGATTTTTCCACAGAGTTTTCGATTAAAACTTATTTAGGCATTCAATAATTCTTCTTGACAAAAGCCTTACAATGCTTCCTCGAGTGAGAAAACCCAATTCTTATAATACATTATTGACACGTTTGTGAGTTCAGACTAAACTTAACGTAAGGGACGTAATTCATATAACGCAAGGGAAGTAACTTTAGTTAAAACGCAGCAGAGTTACATTTCGCTGTGCGATGGAATCGTCGCATGACGAAATCCCATCTTATCGTCTGAAATCAACCGAGAAGTCATGGATAGGAATTCAGAAGCACAAAAAGACGGCAATCAACTTATCAAGAAGAGCAATCACCATGTGCGCGTGCGTGTGTATATGTATGTGTGTGTGGTGTGTGTGTGTGCTGGATCCTAGTTTATTAAGAATTATCGAGCGCAGATCACGCTATGAGACAAAAATTTGAAACTAAATGTCATTCAGCCAATAATATCATAGCGCTCTGCTACGTTATTACCTGATAGCTTATACATAGCAAATATAACACGAAATACATCGTCGATTAAATCAATACCACGATTCATCTGCTGCTATTAACTATCACACCTCCGGAGATCGATAGCATATTAAATCCACCAATGTGATCTTTGAGTTTACAAGTAAAGGGAGGTAACTAATGAGTAAGTGAATTATCTTTCTTGAATTGAACCAAGAAAGTATCTATTATCAAACTTCATTATCAAACAGAAATTTATATATGTATATATATATATATATATGTATATGTATATATATATATGTATATGTATATATATATATATATATATATATATATATATATATATATATATATGTATATATATATATATATATATGTATGTATATGTATATATATATATATATATACATATATATATATATATACGTATATGTATATATATATATATATATATATATATATATATATATATATATATATATATATATATATATATATATATATATACATATACATATATATATGTATATATATATATATATATATATATATATATATATATATATATATACATATACATATACATATACATATATATATATATATATATATATATATATATATATATATATATATATATATATATATATATATATACAGTAGAAATATGTTAAAAAGACAAAATAGAAACTACACGTGGAAATGTAAGGGGAAAGTAAGAAAAAAAATAAGCGAAAATGCCCATTGGAAATCAAAAAAAGTAAAAGCTTTTTATGAAAAGTAACGATATATATATACGATTAGATGAACTGAGGTAGGAATAAAGGTAAAAAAAAAAGTCATTATTGTGAGTTGTTAAAGAGATTTACAAGCATACCGGTTTCGTAGTATTACTAGTCATTGCTTTATATATATATATATAAGTCTTTTCTGTGACGGTAGCCTGAAGAAGTGTTATATTATCTTCCTTTTTTGCCAGGACTACCGCCATCAACTACATAGGGTCGACTTGAGGTGGAACCCTTGGTATACGTATCTTTGACGTCTTCATTCCCATATATATTGGAATTAAAACAACGTCCTCCATTTCTAAAGATTTAATTGAGTGTCTTTGTGCAGTTTCTATATATTTTAGTCGTACTTCGATAGTACCAAACTTCTTCCCTCTGGCTGGGTATGTGATATCCTGCCAGATGGATTTCAAGCACTTCTCAACTTTCTCTTCGCTCACTCGATCAATTTTTTAAAACTTTTAGACAGTAAGATTTTTAAATAATTGTTATTCTTTTTTCTAACATTAATAGTTCTTCCGGAGGCTGAACTTTCACAACGCCGTCTTCAATTGTTATCATATCTTTGTACTTTATCAGGTCATTTTTGTTTGTCGACAGCTGGCGGGTTCCACCTACAGCCGCCGACGCAAAACTTTTTTGTCTATTTTCTTCTGTTTGAAGTTTTTCACGTCAATATTCCTCTTTGCAACAGTACACATTGCTGGTTGGGGAAATTCACTTTCAGAAGAATCCGAAATATCGCCAAATATTAAACTTTCAATCTTCTTTTGCCTCCGTGTCAGTTGACGACTCTTCGCCAGACGAAGTTGCACTTTTCTGCACAGTGGAAAATACACGATTGTTCACTCGTCGTCGTAACCGACAGAGTGTCAGTAATAGAATCGTGAAAGCGCATGGCTTACTGCTTAGAGAAATTCGGCTGACGATCTTAAGGTTGTGAGTTCGATTCTCATTGTGTCCTTGGGCAAGACACTTTATTTCATTTTGCACGCATTGTGTCCCTGGGCAAGAGACTTTATATCATTTTGCTCTAGCCCACTCAGCTGACAAATATGAGTAGTACCTGTATTTCAAAAGGCCAGCCTTGTTACATTCTGTGTTACGCTGAATCTCCACGAGAACTACGTTAAGGGTACTCGTCTCTGTGGAGTACTCAGCCATTTGCACGTTAAGTAATTTCAGGAGCAGGCTGTTCCGTTGATCAGATCAACTGGAACCCGTATCGTCGTAATCGACGGAGTCCCAGTTATGTAGTAGATGGTATGTGTATGTAGCGGGGTTGGGGAGTGTACAATGTGATTGTTTAATTCTATCTCCGTGAGATTGACTGAGGATGTGTGGGCGAGATAAGAGACGTGATTGGCGCAGATGTCTATTTTCCGTCATTTAGGAATTTGCATTCGATTAATTGGTCTGTGTGTGAGTGTATGTGTGTCGGTGTGTATGAACATGTCATTTGCATGTATGTGATTTTGTGTGTGTGTATGATTATGTATGATTGTGTCTGCATACGTTCATTCTAGGAAACTTAATTACAAAAGACGACTATTTGCGGTATGTATGTATCTATGTGTGTATTTATGTATGCATGCATGTAGGTATGTGTTGTATACGCAAGCAGAGTTGCATAAAGCCAGTTTGATTATTTAAATCAGAATATATTTCTTACTCTAACGCCTCTTGTTTCATAGGACTATGTACGTCTGAGTGCATTTATCTATCTGTCTGTCAGTCTGTCTGTCCATCTATCTATGTGTGTGTATGCGTGTATTTATGTGTGTGTGTGAAATATTTTTGATATACACAGTATATATTTTTATGACTTACTAATAGTTTCATACGATGAAAGCAACTCAGACAGCATTTTTTATAACACGTCTGGTGCATTCTCGCCATCGACAGGCTCTGTTTTTTCATAGCATGAAACTATTAGTAGCTCATATTGTGTTTATTAGAAAAACTATTTATCTCTCCCTAAATGGAGTACTTATCTTTTGATCTTAATTTCACGGAACAGTACTGTTTTCTCCCCCATCCTTCTCTAAATCCCTTTTTCTCCCCTTCACCGGTTTCTATCTGTCTTTCTCTCCCCCTCTTTCTCTTTTTTCTCTCGTTGCTCACACGTGACCATCGTCCATCTTTCTCTTTCCCACGTGACCATCTTTCTTTCCCTGCACGACGTTCTAAAGATTGGACGTCTTCTGTCTATCTCTCACTTCTATCTTTTCTCTTTACAAAGAAAATATTTCTCCCAGCGTTCAATATTTTCTTCTCGTTCTGGTCTAACGACCCTCCATGTTTGTTTCCGTTCGGTTTCTTTGTATGTCTCCACTGTCCTGTTTTTGTTCCCAATTTTGACCCTCCATAAAGCCAAAATTTTATTTTGAAATTTATGGGAGTAACTGTCTTCGAAAACTCATATTGTCGTTGAATGCTCGAAATGAGGAGTAGATAGACAACCGAGAACTGATGAAGGGTCGTTCTTCGTGTTACTTGTCCTGTTTTCCATTTCTTCTCTCGTTGTTTGCGTATTTATCTCGTTTGTTTTCGCACTTCATGTTGTTTACACATCCTGTACCCATATATGCATATATATATATATATATATATATATATATATATATATATATATATATACATGTATATATACACACACACACACATATATATATATATATATATATATATATATATATATATATATATATATATATATATATATATATACACACACATATATATGTATCGTTTATATTATTTTTTAACTGAACGCCACGCATCCATTTCCGAGCATATATATATATATATATATATATATATATATATATATATATATATATATATATATATATATATATATATATATGTGTGTGTGTGACTGTGTATGTGTGACCCCATCACCGCTTGACAACCTTGTTGGTTTGCTTACGACCTCTGTAACCGATAGAATAAGTACTGGGCTTTAAAACATTCCTGGGGTCGATTTGTTTGACTACAGCCCTTCAAGATGGTGCTCCTGAATGGCCTTAGCAGCACCACCTTTGAAGGGTTTAGGTGAAACAAATCGTCCCCAGGAATTTGTTAAACCCTAGTACTATTATATATATATATATATATATATATATATATATATATATATATATATATCCCCTTGCGTATATATGTTATATATTAATGTATATTTATCTTTATGTACGCATGAGTGTGTGTGTGTGTGTGTGTGTGTGTGTGTGTGTGTGTGTGTGTGTGTGTGTGTGTGTGTGTGTGTGTGTGTGTGTGTGTTGGATTAATTCCAATGTGACCCGAGTTGTTAGAGATTCACATCCCTGTCTGTAAACCATTGAAATTTTTTTGTTGTGAGCGAATTACTGTCTGTGGAATCGGAGAATATTTGGGGCAGCGGGACTGGTGATTCATTGGAATAATAAGCAAATAATTTGGGTTACAATATATTTGTAAAGCTGTAATTAGTAGTTACTTATCGGTAAAATTAAGCTCGCAGTTATAAGCTGGAACTATTTAGGATGGAAAATACATTCTAAAGCGATGACCGTAGAGTGATAATGAGGGATGGTGTGACTCCGTGATGTAAGTGAATGGGATTGATAATAAGTAGGGCATAAGTTTTAAGGAAGGGATAACTTCTGCATAGGAGTCGATATTTCAATGTTCGGTTAACTCTGTTGTTGGCACTCTGTCGCTTTCGACGACGAGGGTTCCAGTTGATCCGATCAACGGAACAGCCTGCTCGTGAAATTAACAATTAACGTGCAAGTGGCTGAGCACTCCACAGACACGTGTAGCCTTAACGTAGTTCTCGGAGATATTCAGCGTGACACACAGTGTGAAAAGGCTGACCCTTTGAATTACAGGCACAACAGAAACAGGAAGTAAGAGTGAGAGAAAGTTGTGGTGGAAGAGTACAGCAGGGTTCGCCACCATCCCCTGCCGGAGCCTCGTGGAGCTTTAGGTGTTTTCGCTCAATAAACACTCACAACGCCCAGTCTGGCAATCGAAACCGCGATCCTATGACCGCGAGTTCGCTGCCCTAACCACTGGGCCATTGCGCCTCCACTCCGTTAACTCTATTTATAAAAAAAAGAAGCAATATTTGAACAATAGTTTATTCAAACAAGGCAGAGAGCTGGTAGAAACGTTAGCATGCCGGGCGAAATGCTTAGCGCTATTTAGTCAGTCTTTACGTTCTGAGTTCAAATTCCACCGAGGTCGACTTTGCCTTTCATCCTTTCGGGGTCGATAAATTAAATACCAGTTGCGTACCGGGATCGACCTAATCGACTGGCCCCCCTCACCAAAACTTTCGGGCCTTGTGCTTAGGGTAGAAAAGAATTATTTATTTATTCAAACGAGGATGGCTGTGCTGTTAAGAAGCTCGCTTTGTAACCAAATGTTTTCAGGTTCAGTCCTAGCAGTTGCTAGGGCAAGTGTCTTCTACAGTAGCTCCATTTACAATAATCACAATAACTGCTTTATCAGCTTACGATAATATCGCAAGCGAGTCAATCAAATATCTTCCATTCATCTGTAACGCAAAACAATTTCTCATTGTCTTCCATGTCTTCCACAACTAAATCAACGATATTAATTAATATCGAATTTAAATTTTTTTTCTCTTTTTTGTCATTTCGAACTATTTAGAACCGCTCCGGGTAAAACGGCCAAACAAAATACATTTCGTTTTCTTTTCTTTCTTTTTGTGTATGTGGGTTTTTGTTCTGGTCTTTCTTTGTGCGTTTTTTCTATTTCCTTATTTCACGAGTTGTGACAATAATTACAATTATCTTCCCACATTACAGAATATTGAAAATTTTTCCCAAAATCTTTGAACCATAAAATTGATCTTCTTCCCAATCTTCCAGTATTTTTTTTTTTAAACAAATGTTTGGCATAATTTGTCTCAAAACTTTTTTAAAAAACTGTCTTGATCTAATCATTGATTAAGTGTTGAGTGATTTTAAACGTTGGTCTTGTCTAAATCGCAATAAACTAATGAAGCGTTATCAATTAGCAACATAATTTTCCACTCATTATTATTTTCGTCCAATAAGGTAGAGAGCTGGCGGAGTCGCTAGCACATGAGGCACAATTCTTTGCATCATTTGGTCCGTCTTTACATCTTGAGTTCAAATTCCGCCGAGGTCGACTTTACATTTTATCTTTTCAGGATCGATAAAATAAGTACCAGTTGAACACTGGAGTCGATGTATTCGACTTTCTCCCTCCACCGAAATTGTTGACCTTCTGCCAAAATTTGAAACTAATATTTTCGTTCGTATAAACTTTATCCACGGGAACAAATCCTTGATAAAACCAGTTTCGAATATTGAAACAATTAATCATTATTTTTTATTCGTTTGTCAAAGAAGTGGGAGTGTATTTGTTGTTCAGCCTCCTCAGTGCACGTACACTTAGAGCCCTATTAATTAACACTGGTTTCATGAAATAGTCACCTAACACATTACAGTATTGCAGTACCGTGGTCCGATCGTCAGACACATTGAATCCGCTCAGTTTGTTTTCTATTGTTAATATAAAATTTCTCTTAGGTGTTTTCATTCAAAATAGACCAGCGTCGCTTTCGATAAATTGTTTAATGTAAATGGCGACTTCTTCAGTCATTCGAGCTGTCAGAGGTATAGATTCTTCAGCAGTTTACTTACAGCTTGATATACGTTCGTTAAACTGCGTGATATTATATTGAAAGCCCATGTTGCAGTTAATTAGATTTGTAATTTTGATTTGTAATTTTGACTTCATTAAAAATTCTTACAGCGTTTTGACGTATATTTTATTTTTTACTTGCTTTAGTCATTAGCCCGCGGCCATATTGAGGTACCGCCTCGAACGAATCGACCCCAGTATTTTTTTTTAAACCTGGTACACATTCTATCAGTGTCTTTAGTTAAAGCGCTAAGTAAGAGGGACGTTAGCACAGGAACACCGGGTGTCTACCAGTGGTGGAGAACAAAGACAGACACAAACACACACACACACACACACACCCACACACACACACAAAACACACACACACACACACAAACACACACACAAACACACACGTATATATATATATATATATATATATATATATATATATATATATATATATATATATATATATATATACTACGGTTATATATATATAGGTTATGAGAGGTAATGTTGTCAAGAAGACCCAAAGGGGTCAGAACATTTTCTCGCACCGTCTCCGATGAAGGGATATATAAAATATCCCGGAAAAAGCTGTAAGACCTTCTCTTTATAAATGTTCTGAAATCTTTCACAGCCTTGGATTTTTATCTCATTCTGTTAATTTATATATATATATATAGTGTATAAGTGTATACCTATATATCCGTTTATACACATACATTATATAAGTATATAAATACAGATATATGCCTGTATATTTGTGTAGTGTATGTGTCTGTGTGTGTGTTTCTGTGTGTGTCTGAAATGAGATGATATGCTACATAAGCCCACATAGTTGTGTAACAAGTAATGCTAACACGCTCACCTTTCGTGATCACAAGTATGTTAATGGGTCATCAGCTCAGCTATCACACCACTTACATGCATACACACAGCCCACACATATTTCCATTCACACATGCAAACATATACACATACTTCTATGTATGCGCTTATGCCCGTACACACACACACACACACACACACACACACACACACATGCTTACATTCACACCTACACGTATGATTGCTTGTGTCTGTTCCGGTGGGCTTGTTACGCTTTTCGTTTAGGATATTGTTGTTGTTGCTGTTGTTGTTGTTGGTCTTTTGGCTTCACGCTAATTCTGAAACACTATGATCAAATGCATTCCAGCCGTGACCAACACACCTTTTGTTCGTACATTTTAAGAACTATACTATTCATGTGATACTATAACATTTTAACGAGGAGTGACTGTGTGGTAAGTAGCTTGCTTACCAACCACATGGGTCTGGGTTCAGTCCCACTGCGTGGCACCTTGGGCAAGTGTCTTCTACTATAGCCTCGGGCCGACCAAAGCCTTGTGAGTGGATTTGGTAGACGGAAACTGAAAGAAGCCCGTCGTATATATGTATATATATATATATATATATATATATACATATATATATATATATGTATATATATATATATATATATATATATATATATATATATATATATATATATATATATATGTATGTATGTGTGTATATGTTTGTGTGTCTGTGTTTGCCCCCCCCCCCCAGCTTCGCTTGACGACCGATGCTGGTGTGTTTGCGTCCCCGTAACTTGGCGGTTCGGCAAAAAGATACCCATAGAATAAGTACTAGGCTTACAAAAGAATAAGTCCTGGGGTCGAGTTGCTCGACTAAAGGCGGTACTCCAGCATGGCCGCAGTCAAATGACTGAAACAAGTAAAAGAGTATATATATATATATATATGCACAAATGATTTTAATTATTTCTGTGGTACACGAAAAATTAATAAATAAAAATAGAGTACAGTACTACACTGTATAACACATTAAATAAAATATATTCTTTTCTGCTCTAGGAACAAGGCCCGAAATTTTGGGCGAGAGGTCCAGTCGATTAGATCGACTCCAGTACGCAACTGGTACTTAATTTATCGATCCTGAAAGGATGAAAGGCAAATTCGACATCGGCGGAATTTGAACTCAGAACGTAATGGCAGACGAAATACCGCTAAGCATTTCGCCCGGCGTGCTAACGTTACTTATTTTTTTATTGCCCACAAGGGGATAAACATAGAGGGGACAAACAAGGACAGACAAAACCGAAATACCTCTGACGCCCTTGCTTAACACTTCTGGAGCAAATTTTCGTCTTGCTCCTATATTTTATTGTGATTTTAAACCGCAAAACGCAGCATGTCAATAAGATGTTATGTCGGGACAAATACCACAGTGATTGGCCTATCATGTCGGGACAAATACCACAGTGATTGGCCTATCAACGGTGTATATACATTAAGTGTGATAGATTAATTACAGAAGTTACTTTCAAAACCTTGTGACGCATAAACAAATTTCTGTGCCTTGTGCTATTAATACTGACTCGGAATATGTACAACTTGATGAGAGAATAGTCAGTATTTTCTAACGGATAGTTAACTTTTAACATTTAGCAGTTCATTTCTGTATTTCTATTATAGGTTTTCAATCAATAGCCTAAGCTGAGTAAATGGTAATCCTTTTCTGACGCAGAATTCAGTCAGAAAATAAATGGAAAAGGACTTGCTAGCAATGGTTTTCTGTTTAGTCGATGGAAGATGGACAGATAAGTAATTTTAGCTCTTTCGGAAATAAATCGAAAGTGCGAGTGAGCGGTTATGTGTACGTGTGTGTGGGCGCGCGTGTTTGTGTGTGTGTGTTTGCGTGTTTATGTGTGTGCGTGCGTGTACGTGCTTTTGTGTGTATGTATGCGTGTGTGTGCGCGCGTGTGTGCATGTGCACGTGTGTGTGCGTGCGTGTGTGTGAATGCATGTGTGTGCGTGTGAGTGTGTGTACGTGCGTGTGTATGTGTGTATGTGCGTGTGTGTGTGCGTGCGTGCGTGTACGTGCGTGTACGTGTGTCTGTATGCGTGTATGGGCGCGTGTGTTTGCATGTGCAAGTGTTTGTGTGTGCGCGTGTGGGAGTGCATGTGTGTGTGAGTGTGTATATGCGTGTGCATGTGTGTTTGCGCGTGTGTATGTTTTAATTTTATTAAGATTTCAGATGTTTAATTTGCTTCAGGCATTAGATTGCCACCATCTTGAATAGTTTGGTCGAACAAATTGACCCCAGCACTTATTTCTTAAAGTCACTGATATTTACTGTATGAAACACTTTCGCCAAATCGCTAAGTCATGGTGACGTAAACAAACCGACACTGGTTGTCAGAGTATGGCCGTGACAAAAACAAAACACACACACACACACGCACACTGATGGCTTGGATCTGTCTGTATGTCTGTCTGTATGTCTGTCTGTGTGTATGTATGTATGTCATTATTCAGTTTATTGCAAAATTTCTTGCCAATAAAGAACCGGTTTCTAACCTAGAACCAAGGCTCTTTTATACAAGTCTGTCTGTCTGTATGTATGTATGTATGTATGTATGTATGTATGTACGACGGACTCCAGTTTCCGTCTACTAACTTCCCTCACAAGGCATTGGTCAGTCTGGGAAGACAATTGACCAAGTGTCACGCAGTAGGACTTATTCTGAAACCACGTGGCTGGAAAACTGTCTTCTCAACCTCACAGTCAATGAATACGACGAAAAAGATACATTAAAAGAGACACATATTTTTGCTAATGTAGTATTTTATAAAGAATATTTATGCGAATAGCAATCTATTTCTAAAAGACATACAAATGAAAGCTGTTCCATAACGCAATATAATAATGCGTGGGAGATAAGCTGTCAAGTAAACCCATACATCGAAGACGTGTTTACTAAACAATGAGAAAAGGCAAGATTCTTTACGAATATTATTTTAATACTGTGGACAGTATCTTATTACAATAAAAGACGCGGTAAGTCTCCTTCAAACGAGTAGCATAAGAAGGTGTGTTTTTTTGTTATCAGTAAAGGAGAAACAAATAATAAGTATGTATATATACATATATATATAATAGAATGGTATACATACAAGCATATATATATACATACACACATATATATATATATATATATATATATATATATATGTATGTATGTATGTATGTAGTTCAAATTTAGAGAACACAAAAGACGCAGAGAGGTGTAGGAAGAACAAGGAGGTGTATTAGTTTAATGCTCGGGAAGAATGGAAAAGTCTTTGACGTTTCGAGCCTACGCTCTTCGACAAAAAGAATTAGGAAAGAAAAATAAAAGAACGGTGAGAGAAAAAAAATGCGTAGGGACTGGCTGGAAGAAAGAGGCTGTATATATATACATATATATATATATATATATATATATATATATATATATATATATATATATATATATATATATATATATATATATATATATATATATATATATATGTATGTATGTATGTATGTATATATTTATTTATTTATACATATATATGCATGTATGTAGGTGCAGGTGTAGCTGTGTGGTAAGAAGCTTGCTTTCCAACCACATGGTTCTAGGTTCAGTCCCACTGCTTGGCACCTTGAGCAAATGTCTTCTACTATAGTCTTGGGCTAACCAAAGCCTTGTGAGTGGATTTGGTAGATGGAAACTGAAAGAAACTCGTTGCATATATATATATATGTGTGTGTGTGTGTGTGTGTATGTGTGTGTGTGTGTGTGTGTGTGTGTGTGTGTGTGTGTATTTGAGTGTCAGTGTTTCTACCCCCACCATCGCTTTACAACCGATGTTGGTGTATTTACGCCCCGGTAACTTAGCGGTTCGGCAAAAAAGAAGCTGATAGAATAAGTTCTAGGCTTACCAAGAATAAGTCCTGATCTCGAAAGGATGAAAGGCAAAGTCGACCTCAGCGGAATTCGAACTCAAAACGTAAAGACGGACGATAGGTCGCTAAGCATTCTGCCCCGTTTGCCAACGATTCTGCCAGCTCACCACTATATAAAGTTATACACCATGTAAATCGTCGGCTCATTATGATCTGTGTATCTGTTGATCTGTGCATCTGTTGATCTGTGTATCTGTTGATCTGTGTATCTGTGAACTGTGCATCTGTTGACAGTTGACGTTAAGATGCACTCACACGCTCACACCAAAAACCGTTTTCTGTTGAATCATTTCATCTGATTATACAACTGAAGATTACTATCTTTTGTGCTTTTTCCGCGGATCAAAGCTGTAATATTTGATTGAGATTTGCCCACTACGTAAAACACAGCGGTGTAGTTACGAATGCTGCGCCATCTATGGTAGGATCTGAAAACTGATAGGATTTGTTACTTTTCATCGAGTAAGAATTGAGAAACTGTACACTGGATTATCGTACCTTAATACAATCATATTAAGGAAGGACAATCCAGTATTATCCGATAATTATCTGCTCAATCAAAGATGACATGGAACTAAACATCAACAGCCGACAACACCCGTTAACACAATCTGCGTGTCCTTTACTGGAGTCAACTCAGCTGAAGCTATTAACGCTAGCTCTTCGGTTGGTAGAAACCTTCCGCTCTTCCATCCGACTTGTGCTTTCAGAGGCCCTACGGACGCTCTTAGGGTCTGCTTACTTGTTTAAACACCCAACACGCCAATAATCTCGGAAGCCTTACGGGGCTCTTAAGATCTGTTTACATGTTGTTTTAACACCCAACTCACCAGTAATCTGGGAGGCCCCAACTCATCCCTAATTAAACGGAACTATAACCAAAGGCGTCTACCGCAGTATACATCAAGGACTATATTCTCAAATACGCTCTTCCTTTTTCAAAACGGCATGGTACTGTTAAAGGAAGATTTGGTTGCTATTTCTAACAAGGTTTCCTTAATGATCCGTGTGTGACGCAAATCGTTCAACTGAATGACCTTAGAGGTAAAAATAAATTCTTGGGAACTTAACAAATTTTGATATATCGGTTTGATAATAATATTAGATTCCTTTTTATTAAATAATTTTCCCTATGTAATTTCGAATATGTTTCATTTGGGTGTCTGCGTTTATTTTTGCGTTAAAGAAAATAAAAATTTATTTTTCCTTTACACCCAGATCGATAATCTAAATTGATTGGTTTTTTATTTGTCTGACGTGAAATCGATAACATTTAGAATTTCTCATTTTCATTTTTGATTTTTATCATATTCATACACACACACGCACACACTCACACACTCACACGCATGTATATATATATATATATATATATATATATATATATATATATATATATGTATGTATATATATATACATATATAGATATATATATATGTATATATGTATACATATATATATACATATATATATATATATATGTATATATGTATATATATTTATATATATATATGTATATCTATATCTATATGTATGTGTATATATATTTGTATATATATATATATATATATATATATATATATATATATATATATATATATATATATATATATATATGTTTGTGTGTGTGTGTGTATATGTATATATATGTATATATATATAGTTATGTATGTATGTATTAACGTTTGTTTTTATGTTCAGTTACAATAAAAACAAATTCACATTAATCTGGTGGGTAACATCTATACTTTTGTGGAGTACAAATTTATCATTCTTACGCAAAATTATTTAAAATATTGTTGACAGTGACGTAGCTAGCCGAAACTTAGAAGTAACCGCCAATAACATATATATATATATATATATGTGTGTGTGTGTGTGTGTGTATGTGTGTGTGTGTGTATGTGTGTGTGTGTGTGTGTGTGTGTGTGTGTGTGTTCATTTATATGTAAATTTGATATTTCTATGAAATACGTCCCGGATGTGAACAGAACTGAAATGGTAAATTTTTCATTTTTTTGTTGTTTTTGATTTGACGTACTTACGTCCTGCAAAAACCCCTGAATGCAGTCTTTTCTTCTCTGAACTCCGTAACAACATAAACCTAACAATATAAATACTCTTTAAACCAAAGCACCAGCGTCGCTCGTTCTTCAGGCCCCACTCATTACCCCTATTAATTCTCGTCCTTGGATCTAAATTTAAAATATAATAACAACATGTTACTCTATATTCATCTTTGCAGATCTTTAGAAACAAAAGCATTCTTTCGAGTAAGCAACTTTGGTGAGAGTTTGTCACTTGTTCCGCTTCATTAAACTGTCTATTCCACGCATTCTTTTCAATATTTCTTTTCTGTGGCACCAATTTCTAGTCTTTGATGGTTGTATGTGCATGTATTCTTGAATGCGTTCGAGTCAATATTTAGGAAATTGTAAAGCTGCAGTCATATAATACACAAACGTTAGTGTCTGAACATGTATTCGTGTGTCGCTATTTATGCTCTGTATGTATGCGCATGTAAAACAACAAACACATATGCAAATATACGAGTGTATACACACACGCGCATATACAAATATATATATATATATATATGCATGTATGTATGTGCTAGGGTAAATATGTTTATATATATATATATATGTGTGTGTGTGTGTGTGTGTGTGTGTGTGTGTGTTTGTATAATACGTATGCATCTATGTGTGTGTGTATATATACATATATATTCTGCATGAGCAACCATTGATACAGACAGTTTTTCTCTCTTCATTTTTCTCTCTTCACCTGTTTTCTCTCCTCATTCCATTCCGTAGAAGAGCGTAGGCTCGAAATGTCAAAGACGTCCTCTATTTTTCTGCATAATTTTGAGCTATATATATATGTGTGTGTGTGTGTGTGTGTGTGTGTGTCTGTTTATTCATACACACATGTATATATATATATATACATATATATATACATATATATATATATATATATATATATATATATATATATATATATATATATATATATATATATATAGATAGATATATATATATATATATTCATCTACAGAGGTAATATATTGATGCTTTTTCTTGTACCACGTATAATAGGGGCTTCCATTCTATTCTATTTTATTCCGATAAACATTGTTGTCATAGCTGTAGTTAATTCATTTACAAATTTCTATGGAGCATTTATTATCTGTACACGCACACATTCACACACGCGTACACAAAGAGAAAGTGGGAGGGAGAGAGAGAGAGAGAGAGAAACAGATACAGAGTGAGATATTGCATACAACTTGCACTGTAATACTTCCCCTCATTAGCTGTCACCTAGGGAACACCATGATTTTGACTCCTTCCGACGGGATCGCTCCCTCCATCAATACCGTGCATCATCGATGTTACCAGGTACGAATTATCTTACGGGTCATTTACTTCCACACTGTAACTCGCTTTGTTTTTCATTTTTCTCTGTTATCCATTCTGCCATTACATCAATGTATGTGTATTCGTACGTTTGTATGTATGTATGTATGTATGTATGTATGTATGTATGGTTGCATGAGTGTTTGAAAGAAATCGATGACTCACTCGGCGTCTTTCGGTAGATTTTTCGTGTTGTTTTTGCTTTTCATATATATCTTCCTTAAGGCAGCGAGCGTGCAAAATGCTTAGTGGCATTTCGTTTGTCTTTATGTTCTAACCTCAAATTCTGCCGTGGTCGACTTTGCTATTCATCCTTTCCGGGTTGATAAAATAAGTACCAGTCGATGTAATCTTCTCACCCACTCCCCCGAAATTGCTGGCCTTCTGTCAAAATTTAAAATCAAAATAAATCTTTCTTGGAGGTCTCGTGTTTACAGTAGAAAGGAATATATCTTCCTTGGACAATCTTTAACTTTGCCTAGGAAATTCCTAAATAAGACAATTATATCAATAAATGTTTTATAAATTATTTGTTATGCGCTATGACATGTTGCTATAACTCTTTTCTATAGATGCATAATATGACAGTGTGAAATTATAGTATTTGCATGACCAGTGAAGCAGTTAAAGTCATGAAGTTTACAATTTTAATGATTTTTATATAACTTAGTGAAATATATTATCGTCTGATATGGTTTGATATAGATTCGCCCTGACTGAATTTGTCTGTGATCAAAGTCATGTCATTTGTAGTTATTATTACCATCATTTTCTTAGATATATTATATCTAGAATTATATCACCCAATGTGTCCCCGTTAATTTTTAAGAAACCAGAAGTGTGTGATTTCAATAGGATTCGACAATAATTCTTGCCTATCAAGAAACGACATAGAAGCTCCCCTGTCACCTCATAGAAGTTCTGTCATTGTCTTCTCTTTCCTTTTTCTCTTCCATTCAACGACTTGTATGCCTTTGGTTTGTTATGATGAGATTTTTAACTTCGATAATATTAGCAATACATGATTAACACTACTTTATAATTAGATTTAATGCATGCTGTATACTATTTGTGAGGTCTTTTTCGGTGGGTAAGATAGTATGTTCATCCTTTCTATACAGATAGTCCTTGCTTCATGTCATCATGTAGTTCACTGGTTATGTATGGTTTGCCTA
>NC_142946.1:8151746-8156746 GCF_046866305.1 Octopus bimaculoides
CTGGAATTGAAGTAGTAGTAGTTGTTGCTGTTGTAGCAGCAGCAGCAGTAGCAGCAGTAGTAATAGTAGTAGTAGCAGCAGCAGCAGCAGTAGTAGTAGTAGTAGTAGTAGTAGTAGTAGTAGTAGTAGTAGTAGGGGTGGTGGTGGTGGTGGTGGTGGTGGTGGTGGTGGTGGTATGGTAGTGGTGGTGATGTACTTTATAATCATATCTAGAAGAGAGAACATAATGTGGTGGTGGTGGTGGTGGTGGCGTATGCGGCGGCGGCAGAAGCAGCGGAGGTGGCAGGGGCGATGGCGGCGGGTGTGATCGCGGTGGTGGCTGCGGTGGCGGTGGTGATCATATCTAGTCGAGAAGAGGGAAGCACATAATATTCGTGGAACATTCGAGGAAATACGTTTGGTAAAAGTGCCAAGAAAATGGAATCAGGTGTTAAGCTCCTAATTTCCTTAGTTCCTTTTCTTCTTTTATTTATTTGGTTACTATATTCCCAGGAATATATAGTGATTTTTTACATTGGCATGTGACCATAAATTTCTGTAAGATAGGACATCCCCATCTATTATATCGATATCAGCATTTCATCTCTGCTAATCGTTATAGCAACAACAGATGGGGCGATAGGCATGTCAAAGCCAAGAAGATTTGAACACAGAATGTAGAAAGAATGAAAATAAAATAATTTAAAATGGACGATATGTCGCCAAGCATTTTTTCCGGCGTGCCAAACGATTCTTTTTTACTCTAGGCACAAGGCCCAAAATTTTTGGGGCCGGTGCTAGTCGATTAGATCGACCCCAGTACGCAACTGGTACTTAAGGATGAAAGGCAAAGTTGACCTCGGCGGAATTTGTACTCAAAACGTAAAAACAAACGAAATACCGCTAAGCATTTCGCCAGGCGTGCTAACGTTTCTTATTTCTTTATTGACTACAAGGGGCTAAACATAGAGGGGACAAACAAGGACAGACAAAGGGATTAAGTCGATTACATCGACCCCAGTGCGTAACTGGTACTTAATTTATCGACCCCGAATGGATGAAAGGCAAAGTTGACCTCGGCGCGCTAACGTTTCTGCCAGCTCGCCGCCTATCATCATACGAAATATTAAAAAAAATAAATAATGATAATAAAAGAAAAACGAAAAATACAAGGGCACGTCCGGGATTCGAACCCGGGACCTCTCGCACCCAAAGCGAGAATCATACCCCTAGACCAACGTGCCGACTTCTATTAAGCGATTACTGAATCGACAGAAAAATATAATTCGCTGAAGTTAAATGTGATTTTATTTGAGAGAATCTATAGCAAAAATTAACATCGTATTCTTGTGACCTCTTTATAAATTCAATTTTCTCTTCTAGTTCTAGGTATGATATCAGACGTAATGTTGTAGGGAAAAAAAATCTGAAAACTAAAACAGGATGTCGCAAATGAATCAATGCTCCTCATACAAAATATGTTATTAGAAGAGATATAAAAAAAAAGCGAATAAGGGCTCGCCCGGGATTCGAACCCGGGACCTCTCGCACCCGAAGCGAGAATCATACCTCTAGACCAACGAGCCAATTTCGTTACAGAGTCTAATAAATCAACTGAAAAGCATGTGTAATGCAGAAGTTCGCTACGCAATCCCGTGACTTTGGCTTTAGATCTGGTCTTGCTACACGTCATTTTGGTCAAGTGTCTTGTAGTGTAGCCACGGACTGACCAATGGCTTGTAAGAGAAATTCAGCTATACTATGCTCCAGACGGGCTGTTATGTAGCTTGTGTAGCTGTTATGTAGCTCCAATAATAATAGGTATGAAGCTGAAAGTTTGTCTTGGGCACTGGATTTCCAATTTCTTTATCAATGGTCCATAGATGTCCTCTTTCTCTTTTATTTTTCTAACCATATTCGTGTCCATGGAGCAGCTGGATTACACAACAGACCATATCTATTCTTTGTGGTCCCATACAACGATATCTGACCGGTTGCGTTTAATGGGGTGGCTGTTTTAATTTTCAAGTTCCAGCACGTGGTCTAATATGAATCCATGTTCCTCATACTACATATATCTAAAAAAAAAAAAATTAATGAGCTCGTCCGGGACTCGAGCCCGGGACCTCTCGCACCCTAAGCGAGAATCATACCCCTAGACCAACGAGCCAACTGCATTCGATTGCAAAGAAATCACCTGAAAAATATGTATCAGTGAAGTTAATTATTGTTGATGTGTCATCAACCAGTTGCATGCATGCGTGTATGTATATATGTATGTATGTATGTATATATATGTATGTATGTATGTATGTATGTATGTATGTATATATGTATGTATGTTTGTATGTATGTATGTATGTATGCATGTATGTATGTATGTATGTAGCAGCGATAATCGTCTTAATAGATTTAATTATATTTTTCTCCTAATCATAAGACAAAGTCTGAGGTAATATTTTAAAGAGATAGACGGAAAAGGCAAAAGCATTCTTCTCGAAGAAATATGTTAAAAGCGAAAGACCAATGGCTGTGCTCCAGCATGGCCACACATAACAGGCTGGTGCACACAAAGGAATAAAAAGTTTGTCTAGGAGGAGGGGCCATGATCTTTTGCACCCATTGAAAGGGACCGCTTGCACCCGAAGTAAGACTTCTCACATGTGGTGGGATGTAGGGGTGAACTTTTACTTGCTAGAATCTTTAGCAAAGTTTAACGTTATATACTTGTGGCCTCTTTACAAATTTAGTTCCCTATTGTAATTACTTGGATAATACTTGTAGGCTGTTGGGAAAAAAATCTAAGGTCACAACACTATGTTGTTTAATATGGATCCATGCTCTTTGTACAAAATACATTACTAGAAAAAAAAATAATGGGCTCGCCCGGGATTCGAACCCGGGACCTCTCGCACCCTAAGCGAGAATCATACCTCTAGACCAACGAGCCGACTTCGCAGAAGTGGTGAATGAATCGACTGAAAAACATAATTCGCTAAAGTTAACTTCTCTGGTTGAAGGCATTGCTGTGTGATTACGCCATAGAAACCGGGAAACCGGGCCCATGAGCCTGGCTAGGTTTTGAAAGGGGCGACGTTTATCGTTTTTATCGAAGGCAGCAAAATCTAACATAGTTACTTCAGAGGATTATAAGACACTTAAAAGCCATAATATTAAGTCAAAACTATTCAAAGCTATTCGGTCCTTTTCTAAACGTTTAAGCCATAAAACTGTTTTTCAGTACAAGATAAAACAGACATTCATAAACACTTTTTCCCACATTCCACAGCTAATAATAATAAATATAAGTGTCTCGACTGTGAACTGGTGGTAAATCTCGAAACTCTACTTAGAACGAAGGTGTTCTCCGATGTTATTGATTTCCTGAATTGGTACACAGAACCATAAATTCGCAATGTATGACGGTGTAGTCTATCGAATCTCCCCCTCCCCTCCTTCTCCCTTTCTCATTCTCTTTCTCTCGACAGCAGGCATCAACTGTGTTCATTACGTGTGAATGTAAATAATAATAATAATAATAATAATAATAATAATAATAATAATAATAATAATGATAATAATGCCCGGATGCAGTGCCAGGCAGTGGCTCTCATGGCTTCTTATCTTATGTGATTGGAAGTGTTATCATGTACATTGTTTTGTCTTGGTATAAAAGATGGGCTACAACAAATATTCTGCTCAATACCACAGATTTGCTTGTCAGTTGCTTGATCTTAACCAGTTGAGCATGTCCCTTGGTGGCTGACGATATGTGCATCTCTGATCATGAGCAGAAGTAGTAGGGGAGCATCATAACCATATATTGAGAGGAATTCTTTGGGGGGTTGGATAATTTACCTTTGGAAACATGTTTCGTTCATCATCGGTAAACAACCGTTATTCAGAGACCTTTTAAGCGGGACTGGGCCCCCTTCTATGTGGTCTCTGTTCCATAGACCACAGCAAATTCTGGAAAAACTTGGAAACGAAATACAAAAAATTAGTCAAGACAGATCTGTGCTATGAGAAGAAGTTTCAAGATGTGACGCTTGTCGTTGCTACGGCGACATCCAGAGGCAATCTCGTTAATGGATTCCCGAAAGCTTTACAAAGAACAAAACTTAGAATTAAGTGGATTTAGAAAAAAAAACCATGCTGATAATATGATATTACCTGCTTACATCTTCTATACGTACACGAACAGACAGACAGACACGCACACACACTCGCACAGATATACACACACGCATAAACACGCACATACTCACACACTCACACACACTCAACTCACACAGACACATTCAGTCACGCATTTACAAATACTCACACACACGTACACTCACACACATACATAGGCACCTACTTAGCTATTGAAGCAAAATGAAAGTACAATATTTCATTACAAGCCAAGCCAAAAGTTTAAATGAGAAGCTAGAAACGTTGTATACTGTGTGAGACATACGTGTATTGGTAGCTAATGTAGAAAAACGATCACAATTTATATAACAAAATAACTTTTACCATAGACGAAACACTAGGCCAACTAAACAATTATAACAATAAAAGATAGCGTTATTTGTCAGCTTCTTTATCACAGATAAATATTGTAGATTAACAGACGATAGCAAACTTAAAAAATATATATCTTTTCAGCACAGTAAAACGATCCGACAGTAAGACAAATCACAGAGGCAATGTACATACATAATCGGAAGCTTAACAGAAAATAAGAAAGGGGTGACTACATTAACTGTCACACTCCATCCAAAATATAAATATTACCAACAACCATGCAACACATCTGAATATAATCACCACCACCAGCACCATCCTGATTCGAAGCCGAAGTAATGACACTAATACAACACGGCGCTCGAGCATAGTTGCAGTCAAAATGACCAAAACCAGAAAGAGTATAAAAAAAAAACGATCGAGGATAGCAGAGATAATAGAGAAGTCTAACAGGACATTGTGAATAGCGTAACATAACATTACAGTACAAAATCGCAATGCGAGACACG
>NC_142946.1:8159246-8174246 GCF_046866305.1 Octopus bimaculoides
ATAGATAGATAGATAGATAGATATATAGATAGATAAATAGATAGATAGATAGATAGATAGATAGATAGATAGATAGATAGATAGATAGATAGATAGATAGACGCATCTATATATGCACATATATTGAGATAACCAGATTAATCACTCTGCTGTTGACACCAACGAAATTAATATTATTGTTGAAGGCGCAAAATTGTTATGAATTTCGCTGGTAACGAAAGACCATAACCACGTCTTCACACGTTGTGAGTGAATATTTTGTTTGTTCCTTCGTCGTCCATCTGTACAAGTCTTGAAACATATATTATATATATACATAATTTCATACATATATATATTTCTCTCTCTATATAAATATATATATTTCTCTCTCTATATATACATACATACATATATATATATATATATATATATATATATATATATATATATATATATATATAATATATGTATACACACACACGCACACACATATATATATAATTGTCCGCCTATGTATACAATGTAAACGAAACGAAAACCAAAGCTACTGCCCCCACCACACACACACACACATCCACCGCCATACACTGCTTAGGCCTTCCCCATAAATTTCTGGCCCTGTGCCTGAATTTGAAACTATTCTCCAATTGAAATTACACACAAACACAATATAGGCATTGTAAAGCATTTAAATGTTAGATACCGGAAGAAAGAATTTGTATTCTACAAAGTAAATTCCAGGTTATTTGGAGCGAGAAAACTAAGCGAAGAAGACATACTTGTGTGGCTAAAGACTATGAATAAACAATTGATTAATTAATTAAATTAATTACTTAATTGAGGATAAAAACGTAGGTATACTACAACTAATGCGTGTATATTTTATCGGCTGAGTGACTATCTATATATATGCTCGAATACGCCCGTTTTCGTGTCGGGAGTCTTGTACGAATAACAGAAGAACGAAATACATGCATATGTGTATTTCAGTGTGTGAGATAGTGAGTGAGTGTGTGTGTGTGTATGTGTGTGTGTGTGTGTGTGTGTGTGTGTGTGTGTGTGTGTGTGTGTGTGTGTGTGTGTGTGTGTGCCAGTACTACCATGTGAGGCTCAATTTTCAAACTGTATTAAACTCCTTTGTTCCTATTAACTGTGTGTGTGTGTATATATATATATATAATACACACGCACGCACACACACATACATACATACATACATACATACATACATACATACATACATATATTCATATATATTGGTACGTATGTATTATGCATGCATACATTCATGTACGCATATATGTGTATGTAGAGAAAGGTATAAATATACGTCTATATAAACATATGTGTGTGCCTATGTATATATATATATGCATACATATACATATATACCGAAATATATATATATATATATGCACGCACACACATATACGCAATGTGTGTATGTGTATGTTTTTGTGTGTGTGTATACATATATATATGTTGACATCACTTTCATTAAATACACCACTTCAGATCTTGGCTGATAATCAGAAGAACGAAAGAACCAATTCCTTCTTTTGCTATTGATGTTTGCCAACACAATTTCCAAATGCAAAATCTATATTGCATGGTTCGATGAATCGAGCATTCAAGAAAGAGCGTAGACCTACTAAACTAAACAGAAATAAGTTCTGTAAATGGAATGGAAATTATGTCAGAGTTTGGTTCGTGTTCTTTTTTTTTTTTTTATTTGAGTCTTTTTTTGGCAGTTTTCTTTTCTTACTTTTTTTTTACGGTAGCATAATAAAAATAATATTTATAACCCTTTCTATTGTAGGCACAAGGTCTGAAATTTGGGGAAGAGATTAAGTCGATTACATCGGCCCCCAGTGCGTAACTGGTACTTATTTTATTGATCCAGAAAGGATAATAGGCTAAGTCGACCTCGGCGGAATTTGAACTCAGAACGTAGCGAAGGACGAAATATTGCTAAGCATTTCGCCCGGCGTGCCAAAGATTCTGCCAGCTCTCCGCCTAATAAAAGTAATAATAATAATAATAATAATAATAATAATAATAATAATAATAATAATAATAAATGTTCTGATGCAATACGAGGCAGTGGCCCGCATGGCGGTAGAAGCAGCAGCAGCAGTAGTAGTAGTAGTAGTAGTGGTAGTAGTAGTAGTAGTAGTAGTAGTAGTAGTAATAGTAGTAGTAGTAGTAGTAGTAGTAGTAGTAGTAGTAGTAGTAGTAAAAGAATGAGTTAAAAAACAAAAAGTTCCAAATAAACCACCGAAACACAAAACAAAATGTCAGCTTCGATATTGATTTTGAAGGTAAACCAAGCGGAAAAGAAGAAAAAAGTAAAGTGGGAGACATTTATTTATTTATTTATTCGTAATTAACATGCACCAGTATATACGTATACATATTCCATATCTGTAATATGTAAACGTATACTCTAGTGCACTTTACCCATACATATCACATAGACGGAATGCATATCAAATATGCTCTTCTCCTTATCTCTCTCTCTCTCTCTCTCTCTCTCTCTCTCTCTCTCTCTCTCTCTCTCTCTCTCTCTCTCACTCTTTCTCTGTCTTTCCCCACATACGTATTAAATATATGCATATAAGTATGTATATATGCATTTATATGTATGTATGTATGTACGTATGTATACACACACACACACACACACATATATATATATATATATATATATATGTATATATATATACTTTTGTTATTTACACCACCTGTCCTCGTCTGTTGTTATTATTTGTATATTCTCCCATATATATATATGTATATGCATATGAACGTATGCATACTTATACGCATACACATATATGTACACATATATATGTGTGCGTGTGTTTGTGTGTATATATGTACAAATACACACACATATATATCTACATATATGTATATATATATGTATATATATATATATATATATATATATATATATATATATATATATATATACATACATACATTCATACATACAAGCATATACGTACATATATCACACGCATTCATGCATGCATTTATGCATGTCTCACTAAACATTTATACACACACACATAGATATAGATACGTACATACGTACATACATACATACATAAACGTGTGTGCCCGCGCGTGCGTCTGTGCGTACGTCTACCGCGCGTGTGTGTATGGCTAGCTAAGTCTGATCGAATTAGTTAATCAGATCGAAGAACTGAATGTAATTGAAAATAATAGAATCACCAATGATATTTGCTACTCACCTATTTACCATTTAGGAAACTGCAATAGCGAAATACACAGAAATTTATAGAAATACAGATATAAAACCGATATTTTATTGAGCGGTAACTCTGCTAATCTGTCTTATGTATATTTTTTTGTTAATTTTGTTTGCACCATTTTTTTTTCTTTTTTGGTTGGAATATTTCTTTTGAGGAATTATTGAAAGCAATATGGAAATGAAGCTGTTTCTATTGGAGAATAAATTATTGCTGGTCTAATGGTTCCAGCTATGGTCAAGCCAGAATAGAGAGTCGCAGGATTGTGGATAAAGATCGGCTGATTTTGTGGAAAGCGTATATTCGCTTTAAGAAAGAAACAGGAGGGAATAACTCTTATGTCTATCCTCATTTACGACGGATGGGGGGATTTAAAATACACCGCGATAAATGGATCATCTGTATGCATTTTGGAAGCCTCCGTCTTGAATCTGAGGCCATGTGGGAAGATGAATGGAGCCATAACGTCGCCATCACTAGTGATCACTCCAAACACCACAATTAATGATGACTGGATGTTTGATTTCTATCACTCCCGGTACATGTTCGCAGATTGCACTGTCCTCAAATTGACACCCAAACACTCTGAAATGTTAGCGTTGAAGCTTCCGGCGCGAATGCCAAGCAGTACAGCATATCGTTCCCAAATTTCTGGCAGAGTCAATTGCATCAGACTGGTGTTTTTTCCACAGAGGGTGCTCAACTAACTCTACTATACTGTGTAGTCGACAAAATCGAAAAACAAACAATGCGCATGCACGACATTAGAAATATAAGATGGCGACAATCTACCCATCGCACCCTGTGTATGTGTATGTATGTATGTATGTATATATATATATATATATATATATCTGTGTGTGTATATGTGTGCACGTATGCATGCATCTAGAATATCTTGAAGCGCACAAATAAAGCTATAATTGATAGCATATAAATGTTGGGTTGAAATATCCTATTGGATAGGAAAAGTCGAACGATGTCCCACGTGCAACCTTCGACTGTTTTCTATCGAAAAGATATTTTAAACCTAATATTATTTACATGTGATTATTTATAGTTTATGTGCGTTTCGAGATATTCCCAATACATCTTTCAAAAAAAGAATTTTTCATGTTCTCTCGAAAGTTTATAAATTTATTCTATAAATATATATATATATATATATATATATATATATATATATATATATATATATATATATATCCGATAAAACAAGGTACCACTCATTGCTGCGGGAGCCAGCAGGCAACACACGGTCAATGATTATCAATCAACAAAACAAGCAAACAAACAAACGCACAAACACACAAACAAAATAAGCGCGAATGAAATAAACATGGCCGGAAAGAAACACATCAAAAACACGTTTCTGTAAACTAAATACAAAATAGGATAGAGACAGCTAACAAGAAATCAGTGTATGTGACTACGTATATGTATATGAAGAATGTTTGTAAAAGCTAAGGTCGATGATCGGCGCAATCAATCAGAAGCGGCTTTAATTAATTGTGGATAATACTTAGAACTATTGATTAACTGACTAATGGTCGTGTGTTTGTGTGTGTAAGAGAAAATGTGCGTGGTTGCGCGTGTATATCATCTTGTTCTTTTACTTGTTTTAGTTAGTGGACTGTGGTCATGCTTGAGGCACTGCGTGTGTTGTGTATTTGATTAAATCGAGGCCGATATTTACTATTAAGTGTGGTATTTATACTATGAGCCTCTTTTATTGAACCGCTAAATTATGGGGGATGTAAACAAACCGACAGTGTTTTCAAGCAATATGGGAATATACACAAACACAAAGAAACGCATGCACTTTTACATATGAATATATATTCTTTAAATTCTTCAAATTGTTTCACCTTTAAAGCTGCGGTCATCCTGGGGCACCACCGTTGGCTGTGCAACCCTATTATTTGAAACCTCTTCTGATGTGTAGCATTTGGTGAATGAGGGAGCTGTATGCTGCGGCCCTCATCTGTTGTTCCTGCCGTGGGGTAGGCTCATCTGGAACCCTTAACATGATGCGATCCAGTTTTGATTTGAAGACACGTACACGTGTACGTAGATCACACATGTACGTACAGATCACATATGTACGTACAGAAAATAATAAAAATATGTATGTAGCGGCACGAACATACATGAGTACGCAACAGGCATACACGTGCGCACACACATATGTATATATATATATATATATATATATATATATATATATATATATATATATATATATATATATATATATATATATATATATATATACATGTGTGTATTAATATTATAGAAACGCACTCATAAATATCAACAAATTACAATTTTGTATCGGTAAACATACACACACACACACACACACACACACACACACACACACACACACACACACACACACATACACGCATATGCATTTATAAACATCGAAATAAATCATATCTCTACAATAATAATACTAAAAAGTCAAATGGTTGACTTATTGCTATTCACGGCATCAATAGCTGTTATTAAACGTATTGACTATCCACAACAGAAGAGAATCTAGTATTGGTTGTGATATCAATGGCCCTTTCCAAAGACGTCTTTGGTAATTAGGTGTATTCAAAGACGTACTATCGAGAATCGAAGCAGGGCCAACGGAACCTGTCAGTCAAAAATTTGCCATCATTGCTCTCCGTGTATGTATAGGCGCAAGAGTGGCTGTGTGGTAAGTAGCTTGTGGTAAGTAGTGGCGAGCTGGCAGAAACGTTAGCAGCCGGGCGAAATGCTTAGCGGTATTTCATCTGCTGTTACGGTCTGAGTTCAAATTCCGCCGAGGTCGACTTTGCCTTTCATCCTTTCGAGGTCGATAAATTAAGTACCAGTTACGCACTGTGGTCGATGTAATCGACTTAATCCCTTTGTCTGTCCTTGTTTGTCCCCTCTATGTTTAGCCCCTTCTGGGCAATAAAGAAATAAGTAGCTTGCCTACCAACCACATGGTTCTGGGTTCAGTCGCACTGCGTGGCACCTTGGGCAAGTGTCTTCTACTATAGCCTCGGGCCGACCAAAGCCTTGTGAGTGGATTTGGAAGACAGAAACTGAAAGAAGCCCGTCGTATATATATATATATATATATATGTGTGTGTGTGTGTGTGTGTGTGTGTGTGTGTGTGTGTGTGTGTGTGTGTGTGTGTCTGTGTTTGTCCCCCCACCATCGATTGACAACCGATGCTGGTGTGTTTACGTCCCCATAACCTAGCGGTTCGGCAAAAAGAGACCAATAGAATAAGTACTAGGCTTACAAAGAATAAATCCTGGGGTCGATTAGCTCGACTAAAGGCGGTGCTCCAGCATGGCCGCAGTCAAATGACTGAAACAAGTAAAAGAGTGTGCGAGCGCATGCGTGTTTACGAAAAACGTTTAGTGTTTGAGGTATTTCTGGGTTTCATAACATTGGGTTTAGTTCTTGCTTCAAAAATACTTTCCGTTAATCTTCGGACCTCTGAGATTGCAGCGCATGATAAGAATGAGAAGTTAATGTCCGTTGCCTGCACCTGAAGCATAATAAAGTCATGAAACAAAGAATGGCCACTGAAGTCTGGTTATGATGCCATACTCGAAGCACCATACTTTGGTCTTGTATCGATCCATGGCTCACTTCCTGCGCTCGCGACGCTTCATCAATCAAGAGGAGGTGGAAGTTTCAATGAAAGAGTTCTTCACTTCGAAGGGCAAGAACTGGTATTAGTATAGGAGCAACGAACTGCCAGAAAGGTGACAACATGATGGCCTCTCCTCTTCGCTTTTGTTGTAACTTGACAAATAAAGCAAATCTATTACCAAAATGTGGAGGTGCAATGGCCCAGTGGTTAGAGCAGCGGACTCGCGGTCATAGGATCGCGGTTTCGATTCCCAGACCGGGCGTTGTGAGTGTTTATTGAGCGAAAACACCTAAAGCTCCACGAGGCTCCGGCAGGGGACGGGTGGCGAACCCTGCTGTACTCTTTCACCACGACTTTCTCTCACTCTTTCTTCCTGTTTGTGTCGTACCTATATTTCAAGGGGCCAGCCTTGTCACACTGTGTCACGCTGAATATCCCCGAGAACTACGTTAAGGGTAAACGTGTCTGTGGAGTGCTCAGCCACTTGCATGTTAATTTCACGAGCAAGCTGTTCCGTTGATCGGATCAACTGGAACCCTCGACGTCGTAAGCGACGGAGTACCAACAACAACATTACCAAAATATTACAAAACTGTTGATTTAGCATAATAATATTCAAATTTAATCCAGTTGTTCAGATTTGTGCTGTGGTGAGAATAAAGAAATATTGTTTCATTGACTCAAGATTTGGGTCCATAAACTGTTTGCACAGCGCTGAACCCAATTTTCAGCGAAATCAGCTATAAAACCTGTGGAGCAACAGAGGTTGAAACGACAAGAGAACCACCTGTATTTCAGGTTTCTTTTCGCAACCATCGGTGCGTGAAGCGCTCCACACGAACGTAAGATGGTTGTGATGTATAGGAACCGGAAAGAAACGTATAAAGATGCAACGCGCTTGTGCATGCTGGATTAGTAAAACGGAAGAGAAGAATAAAAACGCAATGCGCATGTCAAAATAAAAACGGAAGAGAAGAATGAAGACGGAATGCAAATGTCTACCAAGTTAGATGGTTATCTGCATGCCACCTCTGACATTTTCATCACGCAGTTTTGTTGTAATGTTCTTGTTTGAATAGATGCAAGTCTGTGTTTATTTATATTATGTCCCAATCTTTAACCGATAATAGTGTTGAGTCATGTGTCACGCTCCAGAAAACATTGTAAACCATGTAAGCTTTCGGTGCTACATAAGATTACTTCCTTTTCATTTTGTTCTCTTTTTTCTTCTTCTTTATATAGGATATCCCAACACTGGGCTACCATAACGATTAAGCAATGAATAGTTCTTTCAATATGACGTCATTCCTCGTACGAATGGGATTGAATATATCATACGACAGACCACACTCGCTGGTAAAAAAAACCCCACACAAATAAGCTTTCACATAGAACATCATGACACACGTGTGTGAATGTGTGTTTATGAGATCGTGCGTTTGTGCATACGTATATACATGTTGGAATAGTAAGGTGTGTAATTATGTAATTAAGTCAGCCGGGTACAATCAATTAATTTAATTAAACATCGAACGATATTTTTATTTTGTGTTTTTTTTTTATTCTTAGGTAGTTTATTTTTTACGTGTTATTAATATTATTATTATTATTATTATTATTATTATTATTATTATTATTATTATTATTATTGTTCAGTAGTTTTATTTTTATAACGTGCTTTCACTTCACTACCGAGCACAGCTCTGTGCGCCGTGGGTATGTTCTGTGGTTTGCTGTGGTGCTCTTATGTTTACTGTATTGAAAGTGTTTTGCGTAGAATGTGTGCAGTACCCAGTAGTGCAATTTTCTGTATGTTATATATATTTGTAAGTCCTGCTATTTTTGTTATGTATTTGTCTGAATATTTTTTTATTATACCTAAGGCACCTACTATGATAGGAATTGTTTCTGTTTTTAGATTCCACATTCGAGTTATCTCTATTTCCAGGTCTTTGTATTTTGAAAGTTTTTCCATTTCTTTTAGAGAAACGTTGTCATCTGCTGGTATTGATACATCAATTAGAAAGCATTTTTTTTCTTCATGATCTTTGACAACTATATCTGGTCTATTTGCCTTAATTTCTCTATCTGTGTGTATTGGCATATCCCAGAGTATGGTTGCTTTCTCGTTTTCTGTGACCTTTTCTGGCGTGTGTTTATACCATCTTTTTTCTGTTGTTATTCCATAATGTTGGCATAGCTTCCAGTGTATATAGGTCCCAGCTCTGTCGTGTCTGTGAATATATTCCTTCTTAGCCAGGACTGGGCAGCCAGAGATAATATGATTTATTGTTTCTTGTCGATCTCCTATTATTATTATTATTATTTCTTTTTTTGTGCCAATGAAAACACGAATTGAATAGAAAATCTTCCATAGTAATATTCTTTCATTTTTTAATTTTCAATTTGGCTTCAAAACAATTGAAAATACAACAATTGTAGTTGTTACGGTTAGTTGTGTTATGTTGGATGCAGGCGCGTGTGGGTATGTTTCTACATCTGCGCACGCGTGTGGGTATGTTTCTACATCTGCGCACGCGCGTGTGTGTTTGCATGTCTATGTTTTGTTGCTGTTGATGAAGGTGATGATGATGATAATGATGTTGATGATGATGATGATGATGATGGTGGTGGTGGTGGTAATGATGATATTGTTGTTATTGTTGATTCTGGTTGCTCAGAATGTCGCTATCGTTGTTGCGTTCCTGTTGATATTTTCAGATATCATTTTTGTTGACATTGTTCATATATACATACAAATATTCATGCTAGCTCTTTCTGTTGGAGCACACGAAGATAAACACCAAAAAAAGACCATTATAAAGGTCCTTCACGAGTCGTGGGGTGAACTGGCCGGTTTCTTGGGTTCTGTGGTAGCATGTATATTCTCCTGCCCTTGGATGGTACGCCGGTCCATCGCAGGATTCCTCACTTTTGCCAGCTGGGTGGACTGAGGCAACGTAAAAAGAAGTGCTTTGCTCAAGAACAATGCAATGACGGGCTAATTAACGGAGGAACAAGCAGAGCTATTACAAGATGTTGAAAAGTTGGTTCAGTCCTGCGCAACACTTTATCTGCCCAAAGAAATCATGCACTGAAGCTTATTGGAATCTCCGAACGTTTACACGTATTTACTGCGTTTGGCAAATGGTCATACCTCGACTTCGAGTTGACTTCCACCATGTATGTTCTTTTCTGTATTTTAATCATTTAGATTCTTCTGAAAAGGAAGGAACTGGTTTCCAACGAAGATAAAAAGCTCCATCTTTGGAATGTAGATAATGAAAACAACGTCATACTTTAAACCCGAGAAAAGTCTTGCATATTTTCACTGTTCCGCTTACAGATTATATTTGTAATGTGCGAATCAGTTGATTTCTTTTTCTGAAACTCCAAGCTTATCCAAATTGACAGTTAAGCATTTACTTACAAAACCAAGTATGCCAATTATTGTTTGTATAAATGTAAATCTGTAATCCAGATAAAGAAGAGGTTTCCAAGCAGCTGCCCGTAGTTATCTGCTTTCTCTTCAATTTCCAAATCGATATTCACATCAGCAGGACAGCTGACCCTATGGCGGTACATATCTTTTGTTGTCAATCCCGAACAACGATGTCCAGCCTATGTATGTGGTGTATGTATGCGTACATGTTTGTGTGTGTCTGTGTTCTAGAGTACTAAAAAATACGCGAGTTATGAATGAATAAATGTAGGGTCACATATCTGTATGTATTTAGTTCCCTGTAGGTAAGGTGTGGTCCAATGAACACGTTTTCCGGTAGCAAGGAACCAGGATGTAACCGACCGGTTTTATTGCTAATTAGCTACTCAACAGGATCCGCATGTCTTTCTCTTCAAAATGTCATAAACATAATTAGTGAGAGATTACTTATTAAGCACAAGTTACAATTATATTAATTATAGAGAATGTTTTTCTCCATAGGAAAATAAAGTCTGTTTTACGGTAATGTTTTGTCCAAATACGTACAGTACACACACAAACACACACACACACACACACACACACACACACACACACACACACACGTGCGCGCATTTTGTTGCTTTGCTTTCAAAAGAATAAAAATTAGTAGAACAGAGGACAAACCACGCACGTTTAATGTTTGTATTGGGTGTGTGCATGCGCGCACGCGCGTTCGGGTGTGTATCTGTTCATACGCACGCGGCTGTGTGTATACATATTATACATGTATACTTGCAAATACATGTATTTAAGTATATCTGAATGCATATAGAAATATAGATCTATACGTGTGTGTGTGTGTATATATATATGTGTATATATATATATATATATATATATATATATATATATATATATATATATATATATATATATATTGCGTAATGTATATATATATTATGTACATTATATATATGTAGTGTATATATGTATATGTATGTATGTGTATATGTATATATCTATATATATGTGTGTGTGTGTGTGTGTGTGTGTGTGTGTGTGCAAGGAAGTTAACCCGTTATCTTATTTGAATATGTATGTGTTCACGTATATATACTGTTTATATGTGGGGTGGGGCGAGTGTGTGTGTGTGTGTGTGTGTGTGTGTGTGTGTGTGTGTGTGTGTGTGTGTGAATCAGATAGGCTACGAGGAACTAGTAGTTGTACGCCAGAACACAAAAATAATCTTGATTCAATGAAATTTACTTCTTAGCAAAAAAAAAAAGAAAAGAAAAAGAGAAATTCTTACCGTTAATTGCCAGTAGATCTGTTCGAAAGGGCAGAAAATCTCAGCAAATTACAATTAATTTCATAGAAATATCGATTTACGTATATAGAAGAAATCTGGTACTTAGAAGAAATGTGATACTTAGAAGAAAACATATAGATACAAACAAGTTTGGTTTTCATAGAACCCTCTGAAGCCTGCTTGATAATTGGTCAAAGGTTCTTACCAAAAAACTGAGGAGAGTTCTGGCCAGTCTGCAGCTTATATAATGGCGTTGATTTGACAAAGTCGTTAGAGCGGCAGATAGATTTCTTTGCGGTATATTTCCAGCTCTCTGCGCGCGCATTGATTTCAACTCACTTTGAGATCAACTCTGTCATGCATTCATTCAGGATCGATAAATAAAATACCCGACGCCCTAACATTTATTGTTAATGAGAAATTCATCAGAATTTGCATGTCTCTCTCTCTCTCTCTCTCTCCCTTTCTCTCACTCTCCCTCTCTCTCTCTCTCTCTCTCTCCCTTTCTCTCACTCTCCCTCTCTCTCTCTTCGTAAGATCACGATCATGGTGTTGTTGATGTGGCCGGAACAAGTTTGGGCTCTCTAGAGAGGGAAGGCTCCGCTGGTCAACTTTGACTATGACTATACCACTATACGTGCTTGTGCTGGCCTTGGGCAAGGTTTTTCTTCGGGAAGTCTGGCAGTTGTTCATGCTTGCAAAGTCTTTTCTCTCCATACCACAGATGTTTGTCCGAGTGAAAGCCCGCCGAATTGGGCCGATACAACATGGCACACACTGTAATCACAGTCGTTGCTATCCAAACGAAAAGAGCTAAAATAGACACCGCAAAACATCTCGCTCGACTTTCTGGCAGTTCTACCCACATATTAACGTGGATTGATCCCTCTTTATCGACCCCGAAAGAATTAAAAGCAATGCTGACTGCGACCGGATTTGAACTTAAAGCGCAGAGTCCCGAAACAAATACTGCGACACATTCTATCAGTCTATTAGCTGTGATGTTAAGAAGCTCGCCTTCTAACTACATGGTTTCGGGTTTCAGTCCTACTGCGCGGCACCTGGAGCAAGTGTCTTCTGTTTTACCCCATGACTGTTACAAAGTCGAGTGCTGGCAGAACGGTTAGCGTATCGGACGAAATATTTAGTAGCATTTCCTCCGATTCTTTACGTTGTGAGTTCAAATTCCAACGGGGTCCGTTTAGCATTTTATCTATTCAGAGTCGATAAAATAAGATACCAGCTGAGTACTGCAGTCTATGTAATCGACTAAAACAGCTGGTCTTATGCCAAAATATGAAGCTGTTAGTGCGTCAGACAAATTGCTTAACGACATTTCTTCCGACTCTTTACGTTGTGAGTTCAAATTCCTCCGAGGTCGATTTTGCTTTTCATTCTTTCATTCTTTCGATAATGCCACCGAATATTTCCTCCGACGCACCGAACGTTCTGCCAACGACAACAACAATAATAACACCAACAACAACAATAATAATGCCAACAACAAAATTCTTCGCACGTACAGATATTTATTTCTCTTCTTCTTCTTCTTCTTCTTCTTCTTCTTCTTCCTCTTCTTCTTCTTCTTCTTCTTCTTCTTCTTCTTCTTCCTCTTCTTCTTCTTCTTCTTCTTCTTCTTCCTCTTCTTCTTCTTCTTCTTCTTCTTCTTCTTCTTCTTCTTCTTCCTCTTCTTCCTCTTCTTCTTCCTCTTCTTCTTCATCTTCTTCTTCTTCTTCTTCTTCTTCATCTTCTTCTTCTTCCTCTTCTTCTTCCTCTTCTTCTTCCTCTTCTTCTTCTTCTTCTTCTTCTTCTTCTTCTTCTTCTTCGTCTTCTTCTTCTTCTTCTTCTTCTTCTTATTATTATTATTATTATTATTATTATTATTATTATTATTATTATTATTATTATTATTTTTATTATTTATTTTCTGTACATTCTGGCGCTCTCTACATATTTACACTCGCACATCTAAGCCGCATCGCCGTGCCTCGAAAACATTCGACGTGTGAATTACGAGGTTTACATTAAACAACCGCTTCTCTTATACATGTAACAGGCGTGATCACAGTAATTAGAATATTCATCAGCCGGTTTATACTTTCACCTATTAATAATACGTAGCATTAGGAAAATAAACAGCTTCAACGTGTTGGTACCGATAGCATTAGATGTTGTTGCTGTTGTTACTGCTGGTGGTGGTGGTGGTGGTGGTAGTGGTGGTGGTGGTGGTAGTGGTGGTGATTTTTGTTGTCTGACTTTGCTGTTTCTTTTTTGCTTCATGGGTGTTTTTTATGTTTTTTTTTTACATTTTCATAATTTAATTTTCGTAGTTATGGAGCATGGGTGCTTATGTCAGGTGTAGATTTAAATCTATAAATGTGAATGTGTATACAAATGTGATATATATATATATATATATATATATATATATATATATATATATATACATATGTGATATATATATATATATATATATATATATATATATATATATATATATATATATATATATATACATTTATATATATATATATACGTTTAAATATATATATATATATATATATATATATATATATATATATAGAGAGAGAGAGAGAGAGAGAGAGAGAGGGAGAGAGAGAGGCAGGGACATACTGAGAGGCAAACAGACAGAGCTATGCGTGTGTGCGGGGCTGAGGGGGTATTTGGGGTTTCTTTTTGCATCTGCCTGATGACGTGAGGATTTCAATTCCAGGTGGATTGTTTACACGAATTTGCAAATGTTTATGTTTATATATATACATATGTACCTGTATACATGTGCACACATACACACATGTAAATATGCGTGTGTGTGTGTGTGTGTGTGTGTATGTTTGTGCGTATGTATATACATAGGCGCAGGTGTGGCTTTGTGGTAAGAAGCTTGCTTCCCAACCACATGGTTCCAGGTTCAGTCTCACTGCGTGACATATATATATATATATATATATATATATATATATATATATATATATATATATATATATATGATATATATCCAAATTCACAGGTAAAAATTCTATTAAATTCAATTTATCAAGAATTAAAATTAAATTAATTTCACAGTATATAATATATAAATATATAATTTAGAGAAAAGTTCATGAACTCATCCATGAAAATCCACAGTCACATATAGAAAAAGTAATAAGTAAATACACTAAAAAGAAGTATAATATAATACAAAGTAAAAATCATAAAATAATAATAATAAAACGACTACACGTGTTTCATAACCAAATTTTCAAATAGAAAATAAAATATAACCAAATCGATTAAATCAATCGAAAGTCAATTCTATTCAAAAATATAGTTAATCTTCAGGTCAAAATACAACAA
>NC_142946.1:8179246-8181746 GCF_046866305.1 Octopus bimaculoides
ACAGAAGATTAGGTTTTAAACCACCAACATATGGCATTTTGTAGATCCGCGTACACATTATCTTTAAAATTAAACAGCCCGTCAACCCGTCAACGAGGATGTAGATTGAATATAATTTAGCACATTGACTCAGCCGTAACGTCTATGGCATATTACAAAATGTACACACACACACTTCTTCGTTATTTCATATCATATTTTGCGTTCTTTCCCCCGCTTGTTTTAGTTTTTATCTTCATAGATTACTTATTTGTTTCCTTCTTGCTCATAATCTTTCCCGTTTTATTTATGCTATCTATTTATCAGTCTGTCTGTCTATTTATCAGCCTGTTTATTTATCTATCCCCTTATTTGTACACGCACGCACACACACACACACACACACACACACACACACACACATATATAGGAAGAATTCACAAAAAAACAAAGGACGAAGACAGGTGGTGTAGAAAACAAATAGATGTATTAGTATAACGCTCGGGAATTGAGAAAGTCTTTAACGTTTCGAGCCTACGCTCTTCTACAGAAAGGAACACGGAAAGAAACAAGGAGAGCTATATGTCTATCTGTCTATTTATCTGCCTGTTTATTTATCTATCTCCTTATTTACACACACACACACACACACACACACACACATATGTATATATATTCTTGCTATAAAGGAGCCCTAACACGGATCTCAAGATCTAACCTTAGCTGTGGTCTTGGAACCTAATGGTTGACCAACTATAGCACTTACCCAGCGTACCTATTCGCTTAGATCACAAGCGAACCAAGTCTCTCATATTCTTGTATCTTTATGTGTATGTAGCCAAAATTTTTTAAAAGTCATAATATTTGAAGGAAGATGTTCTTAAATGAAAAGTTGATTATATAAAAAAATCTTCAAGAAGCAAAAAGACATGAAGAAGTGCATGCATGAATGTATGAATGTCTGTATGCATAAATATACATGTTTACATACACGTATGCGGAGGCGCAATAGCCCATTTGTTAGGGCAGCGGACTCGCGGTCATAGGATCGCGGTTTCGATTCCTAGACCGGGCGTTGTGAGTGTTTATTGAGCGAAAACACCTAAAAGCTCCACGAGGCTCCGGCAGGGGATGGTGGCGAACCCTACTGTACTCTTCCACCACAACTTTCTCTCACTCTTATTTCCTGTTTCTGTTGTGCCTGTAATTCAAAGGGCCAGCCTTGTCACACTGTGTCACGCTGAATATCCCCGAGAACTATGTTAAGGGTACACGTGTCTGTGGAGTGCTCAGCCACTTGCACGTTAATTTATGAGCAGGCTGTTCCGTTGATCAGATCCAATAGTACCCTCGACGTCGTAAGCGACGGAGTGCCAACAACATAACATACACGTATGTATATACACGTTTATATATATATATATGTGTGTGTGTGTGTGTGTGTGTGTGTGTGCGCGCGCGTGTGAAACTCTGAGTAGATACCAACTACGAGTATGTGTTTACTCAATATTTATAGTTTTCCTTTTTTCAGTCGTCCATTCACATTTATAAGTGTACCAGCCATTTTAAAAAAAATATGTAAATAAAATATATAACCCTTTAAGTTGGTGCTCCAGCATGGCTGCAGTCAAATGGCTGAAACAGTTAAAGACGAAGGCAAACAAAAAACGGAACTTGCAAATTGACTGATAATGGCATAAAAAATTTTACAACTAACGCTTAACAAGCACGCATCAAATTCATTAACTGACGTCAGCAAAAATACTGACCAATCACAAATTGTCTTTTGTTAATCAGTTAAGCTTTGGTCGAACTAAACTCAGCTTGTGTAGGGTGACACAAAAGCTAAAAACGGTAACTTTTGAAAAACCCAACAAAAATAGGAAAAATCCAAATCTAACAAAAAGAAAAATTATTGACAGACATTAAACAACTAGCATTTTATAAGAATCAGTAATCGAAATTATTAATGTCCGAAAATTACGTCCTGTAGATGGCGCACTCCTCTACGTATGCATTCTTTTCTACTCTAGGCACAAGGCCCGAAATTTTGGGGGAGGGGGGCCAGTCGATTAGATCGACCCAGTATGTAACTGGTACTTAATTTATCGACTCCGAAAGGATGAAAGGCAAAGTCGACATCGGCGGAATTTGAACTCAGAACGTAAAGATTTCTGATATTATTCTGAGTAATTTTTCTTTGGACCGTTGCGTTCAATACAAGTTTTTAATAATGAACAGATAATAAATCGAAAATGGAACGTCTACTCTTCATATTAACAGAATAAACTCACCAAAGAAATCTGGAGGAAGGGACCCTAAGGCAGATTTGTACGCGGTTATACTTAATCGATATCCGGCATCCCTTGCAGTTCTATCGATGCTGCGAACGTATTGACCTGTCCTACCATCGTAGCGTATACATGAGTGGAAAGGTAGTACTTGAGAGTCAAGCACCTGCTTCTAGAAACATCTCAGACAGAGTGGCGGTAGTTAAATTACTACCTGTGTAATACCTTCA
>NC_142946.1:8186746-8244246 GCF_046866305.1 Octopus bimaculoides
CGCTATTGGTACTTTCTTCTAGTTTGATTCATACTTCTTTTTGACAAAAACCTTACATATTTCCGGTTGAGCGGACAATCCCAACAAAAGTTCAATGTTTTTCTCATTGGACCTGGCGATATGACGCAATTATAGTAGAACCGGTGATGAGTTCGAAATATTGGTCTTCTGGTTGCTACTTACTAGTCCAACACATATTTTGATCCGGATAATCCATCCTACGTAGTTTATAAGACTTTTAAGTTCTCCATTTCATTTTAATTAAAAAAAAAAAATTTCTAACATTCCAACTACACATAGGATTACTACGCCTCTATATCGGCAAGAGAACAGACACGCAAACATAAGTACACACAAATATATACACCCATATATAAACTGATATATATATGTATGTGTGTACGTATGTATTTTTGTATATGTGTGTGTGTATGTATATATATGTGTGTGTGTGTGTATGTATATATACAGAAATATATATATATGTAAACATGGTATCTATGCGCACACATGCATACATATAAATATATATATGTATGCATGTATATACAACTATTTATATGTATATATAAGTGTGTGTGTGTGTGTGTGCGTGTGTGTGTTTGACTGTGTCTGTCTGTGTACAAATATGTATATGTATATGTGTGTGTGTGTGTGTGCGTGTGTGTGTGTGTGTATGCGAGCGCACATGCACATTTCTCTCTACCTATTTACCTGCTTCATTGCTAACTGATAAATAACACTAAAAGTCTCACCTGACGCGTTCATCCGGGTATTTATCTTCCTTCTCTCTCTCTCTCTCTCTCTCTCTCTCTCTCTCTCTCTCATCCCCTTTGCATATGTGTGTGCAGTTCAGACTGATTCTAGCGTACCATCTGAAACTGGAATCACGTTATTTTACAGCCTTACACACACACACACACACACACACACACACACACATACATACACACGCATACTGATGAGGACACATCTAAACACGTAGACACAAAAATCACACACACACACATGCACACGTGCGTATCTACTCACATGCAAACAAAAATGTTATCATAGGTACACACACACACACACACACACACGTACACACGCACTGATTACAAACGCTTTACGCACATGTCACCATGCATCTGCATGTATATACACACCCATACATGAGTGTCGATGTGTGCATGCATGTGTGTGTCTGTGTGTGCGTGTGTGCGCATGCGTGCATGTATACATGTACGTGTGAATATACAGATGCACATGCAGGTCTATGATTTAGACAGAAACGAGCATATTTTTTAAAGAGAGAGAGAGAGAGAGAGACAGAGACAGAGAGAGATGAATACATCAGGAATTGATCTGAGAACGTAAACCGCCGTAACTAAATATTAGAAAGAAGTTTGTCAATCCACAAATCGACATTTTTCGGACAATTAAGGTCCAAGTTAGTGTATAGGGTTTCATTCAAGTGCCTATATATATATTTTTTAACCTCGTATATAGTACGCACTAGAAATTTTGACCTTTAAATTTGGGGAAAAAAGTGCGGATTATGTATATATATATATATATTTATGTGTATTTCTTCTATCTTAATGAATAAAAATTCTTCTGATAGAATAAATGGGTTAATAGAAACCGATTTAGCAAAAAACACAAAATAACTGTGGTTTAGTTCCTGTTTTTAAGGCAGGAACTCCTTGAAATTTTGGGTATTTGAGTATATTTAAGAATTTAAGGATTGGAGAAAACGCATGTTATAATTGCATACTTTATTCCTACATATGTTTCAAAGGATTACAACCTGTGTGATCCATAGGGATCTTTGATATTAAAATTGTAACCTTCTCATCAGGGAAAGCATGGGAATCATCTTAAACGTAAGAATGTATATATATATATATATATATATATATATATATATATATATATATATATATATGCGTGTGTATTTATATATATTTGTTTGCATGTATATACGACTATATGTATGCGCATGTATCTAAGTATGTGTGTACATTATGGAGACACTATCCTAGATTTGGGAACAATATCTTGGTAAAAGATAGCCATAGTTGTGATTTGTCACTTATCTGTGGCTGTGTGTATATGTGTGTATATATATATATATATACGAATGCATGTATGTATGTATAATGTGTAAATGAAGCAGGAAAGGAATATACAGTTGAATAAAAATAGACATATCCCATCCTATTGAGAATTGATACATAGGAAGATAAGGAAGTTGGAGGATGGGTATTATCTGACGGACAAGTAATATTAACAGCATAATAATAATGATGATAATTATTATCATTTCTGACGCAGTCACATGATTGCGAATTTGGAAGGAGGGGATTAGATAATTAAATATCAACCCTAGTAATTGACCAGGATTTTTTTTCTTTTTTTTTTACGATCTCGAAAAAAAGTAATAAAAGACAAATGTGGTTTTGGTGGAATTTCAACTCATGAGTCAAAGATCCGGAATAAACACTACGAATGTTTTGGTACCATAGAATAAAATGGTACTTATTCTATCGAACCCCGAAAACATAAAAAATAAAAAGTTGACCTCGGCAGAGTTTGAACTCAGAACGTACAGACAAATGTAAAGCCGCTAAACATTTTGTCGGTCGTGCTAACGATTCTTTTCTACTCTAGGCACAAGGCCCGAAATTTTGAGGGAGGGGGCCAGTCGATTAGACCGATCCCAGTTTGCAACTGGTACTTAATTTATCGACCCCGAAAAGTTGAAAGGCAAAGTTGACCTCGGCGGAATTTGAACTCAGAACGTAAAGACGAGCGAAATACCGCTAAGCATTTCGTCCAACGTGCTAACGGTTCTTATTTCTTTATTGCCCACAAGGGGCTAAACATAGAGGGGACAAAGAAGGACAGACAAAGGGATTAAGTCGATTATGTCGACTCCAGTGCGTAACTGGTATTTAATTTATCGACCCCGAAACGATGAAAGGCAAAGTCGACCTCGGCAGAATTTGAACTCAGAACGTAACGGCAGACGAAATACTGCTAAGCATTTCGCCCGGCGTGCTAACGTTTCTGCCAGCTCGCCGCCTTTTACAGTACTATGATAATAAAAATTGTTTCATTTAGGTACAAAAGCGACTGTTATTTTGGCGGGAAAGGAGACTGACGATTATATTGCCCCCAGTACCTGACTGGTGTTTTCTTTTATCGACTCCAGGTAGATGAAAGAGAAAGTGAACTCAGCAGGATTTGAACTCAGAACGTAAAAATCCAGAATAAATACCACACTAAAGATTCTGAAATTCCACCTTCGTGATGACAATGATAACAAGAGGACTCAGAGAGCACAAACCTCCGTCCTTTCAACGAATAGCCGGAGACGATTTTTAAAAAGAGAATATCTGAAATAAACTCAACTGCTCTCACAAACGAGAATCCTAAAAATTAAGTTAAAAACCGGAAAAATAACCTGGAATCCTTGTCCGGTACCTGATCGATCCCAATGTTAGTCATGGAATGTGAAGGTGGCTGTAGACAATTTAGTAACAGTAATAAATAGTTTATCCTTATCTAATACAAGCCAAAGTTAACAAATTCACCATTCAAAATAGTTTCAAAGGCGGAGGTAATAATAATAAGTTACACTCATGAATTTTTAAATGAATAGCATGAGACCTTTTGGTTTTTCTCTTTTCTTACATTCTGGTCTTCCTTTAGTATTCCTGTTGTTTTAGATCGATGTGTAGATGTAGTATATATATAAGTATACCGTAAATTGTTAATATGTATGTATGATACATAATATATATATATTATAAAAATGTGTTAGTGTTATTTAATTTCTGAACGGTTTTGCTGCCGTTTGTTTATGTAATTTGATTTCTTTATCCATCATAAGATAGAGACGCGAGTAAAATTAACAATAGAGAATCGAAAATAAAACTTTGGAAACAGCCAAAGGGAGATAATTGAGAAAGACTGAAAGTCAACGTAAGATCGTAATCATGTGAAGGAAATATAACAAATAATCCAGAATCCTTGTCCGGTACCGGATCGATCCCAAAATCTAATGAGATCGTGTCAGTTACAAGGCCAAACATCCCGGAAAGTTTCATCCGAATCCATCCAGCGGTTCTTGAGATATCTTGTCCACGGACAAACAGACAAACGCGATTGAAAACAAAAGCTTTCAAATTTTGACATGAAGCCAGTAATTTTTGAGGTAGCCAATTTCCAAAGAGAGAGAGAGGGTGGGAAAGAGACAAGACAAATATAGGGAGGAGAGAGAGAGAAAAAAGAGACCAGACAAATATAGAGAGGAAAGAGAGAGAGAAAGAAAAGAGACAAGACAAATAAAGGGAGGAGAGACAGAGTGTGTGAAACAATCTATGCATTTATTCTATTAGTTATCGACAGATAAAGGATAAAAATCAAGGCAGGTCTTCAGCGTGATTCAAACTCAAAGAGCCACTAATTATTAGTAACAGGCGCTCTAACGACTCTACCAACTTGCCGCTTCAACGTGAGATATCGAATAATGAATTTGAAAGAAGTTGTGTTAAAGCTCTCCAGAATGCGAATTAATGCAATATCTATGTAAAAGTCAGAGAATTAGTTTTGGGTTTGATTTTTGTTGGTTTTTTTTTTTTCTCTCTTTTCTCGAAATGTTTCCATTCCATTAAATACGAAACCGAGTTAAAAACAGAAACAGAAAAATGATAGAGGTGACGATAAATCACTTCATGGAGACACAATGTTGGAGAACCGTTAACGTCATCACGACATTAAATAAATAGAAAAGTCTGTCTCTTTCTTGAAGCCGGTTGTTAATATCTCCCGTAATGGACTTTCAGTCTGGAAGTATTGGAGAATTCAGTTAGACCTGATGGGAAAAGAAACATCATTTTCATGATCCAGTAATCAGCAACTACATTACTAAGCAACGAAGATAACAACAACAACAACAACAACAACAACAATAATAATTATTATTATTATTATTATTGTTATTATTATTTCAAATTTTTTCCACAAGGGCAGCTTGGGGGAGGTGGAGATGAGTCGATTACACCGATCCTAGTGTTCAACTGGTACTTATTTTATCGACCCCGAAAGGATGAAAGGTAAAATCGACCTCGGCGGAATTTGAACTCAGAACATAGCGATGAGCGAAATACCGTCCAGCATTTCATCCGACATGCTAACGATTCTCCTAGATCGCCACCTTAAATAATAATAATAATAATAATAATAATAATAATAATAACAATAATAATGATGATGATGATAATAATAATAATAATAATAATAATAATAATAATAATAATAATAATAATAATAATAATAATTAAGCAACACACCTTCAACGTGTATATAGTGTTCATTTAACCATGATTGATATCGATTCTCAAGACTTATCTTGATAATTTATTGGTTACGTCTGACTAATCACGTGATTATTTTTATTACTTTGACGAAATGTTTTTCACTGAATCGTCAACTGTATGTTATTATCCTTTAATTCCGTAAGTATCTTGTTGCGAAGACACCTAACTTATTGGTTCGGGTGGTCGGCTCATGATCGTAAAGCCATGAGTTCATTTTCCGGAGCAAGACGTTTTATTTCACGTTGCTCCTGTCCACTCACCTGGCAAATACAAGCTGTACCTGTGATTAAAAGAACCAGCCTTGTCAAAATCGGTGTGTCATACTGAATCTCCCCCCGAGAACTATGTTAGAGGTACACGTGTCTGTGGAGTGCTCAACCACATGCACGTTAATTTCAAGAGCAAGCTGTTCCGCTGATCGGATCATCTGGAACCCTTGTCGTCGTAAGCGACTGAGAGCCACTTTTTAATTTATTCATGGAACAAGAGAGAAAGAAAGAGTGAGAGAGAGAGAGAAAGAGAGAGAGAGAGAGAGAGAGAGAGAGAGAGAGCGAGAGAGAGAGAGAGAGAGAGAGCGAGAGAGAGAGAGAGAGAGAGAGAGAGAGAGAGAGAGAGAGAGAGAGAGAGAGAGAGAGAGAGATAGGCGAAGATCTAAAGGTAAAAAAAGTTTGAGAACTGCCGATGTAGAAGTTCTGCCAATGGTTCTTCACAGCAACAATAAAGAACCGATTAGTATATAGGTTTGCGTTTAGTTAGCTGCCATTATGCAACTCGGCACCAATAATATCCAAATAGAACATCTCAAATACTCTTTGAACTCAGCTTCCGGCTATAAAGCCGCAATAAACTCGGCAAAACCAAGATAAGAACAAGCAATGGCTTTAAAAAAAGGTAGTTTTTAGACCGAAAGAGAACGATGTGTTCTATTCTTGTACATAGCACAAAGGTGAAGCCATATATTATGGCGTTTCAGTGAGTGTTTGTACTCTGAATTGTGTTAAAATAGCCATAATATATATATATATATATATATATATATATATATATATATATATATATATATATATATATATATATATATATATATATATATATATATATATATACGTATGCAGGTGTATATACATACACACACACACACATGTATATACACATGAGCTTGACTAATAATTTTAATGAGTTATGCAATGTGTGTCTGATCTTTGTGAGAGTTTATTTTAAAATTACTGATATCTATGTGTGTATATATGTGTGTGTGCGTGTGTATATATGTGTGCGTGCGTGTGTATGGTGTGTGTGTATGTGTGTGTGTGTGTGTGTGTGTGTGAGAGCATTCATGGGGGTGTGTGTGTGTGTCTGTACGGTACACGCATATTCTTTTATTCTTTTATTCTTTTATTTGTTTCAGTCATTTGACTGCGGCCATGCTGGAGCACCGTCTTTTGTCGAGCAAATCGATCCCAGGACTTATTCTTTGTAAGCCTAGTACGTATTTTATCGATCATTTTTGCCGAACCGCTGGAATACGGGGACGTAAATACACCGACATCGGTTGTCAAGTGATAGTGGAGGGACAAACATATCCGTGTGTGTGTGTGTGTGTGTGTGTGTGTGTGTGTGTGTGGAGGCGCAATGGCCCAGTGGTTAGGGCAGCAGACTCTCGGTCGTAGGATCGCGGTTTCGATTCCCAGACCGGGCGTTGTGAGTGTTTATTGAGCGAAAACACCCAAAAGTTTCACGAGGCTCCGTCTTCACTTTCAGAGTTCAAATTCCGCCGAAGTCAACTTTGCCTTTCCGCCTTTCGTGGTCGATAAAATAAGTACCAATTGAGTACTGGGGGTCGATGTAATCGACTTACCCCCACCGAAATAGCTGGCCTTGTGCCAAAATTTGAAATCAATAATATTAAGCTAACACTACAAAATCTATAAACGACGTCTCGAAAATATTTCTAAAAATATTTGGCACCGTCTTCTGATTTTTAATCTTTTGCTCCATCAGCAATGAAATGAAACCATAATACAATCGTTCTCAATTATTCCATTTCTGTTTTTTTTTTTTTTACTTTATTATTATTATTATCAATCTCTTTTTTTTTCATCTTTTTTTGGCCGTCTGTAAACATCGATTCTAAATTTCATTCCACTGACATAGTTTTCTGAAATGACTCCAAGTTTATTTCATTATTTATAATATTTTCGTCTATCTTGACTTTACGTTCAGAGCTCAAATTCCGCTGAGGTCAACTTTGCCTTTCATCCTTTTCTCGGGGGTCGATGAAATAAGTACCAGTTATGCACTGGAGTCGATGTAATCGGCTTAATCCCTTTGTCTGTCCTTGTTTGTCCCCTCTATGTTTAGCCCCCTATGGGCAATAAAGAAATAATTATTTATAATACTTTCATTTATCTCATCCTTACGTTCAGAGTTCAAATTCCGCCGAGGTCGACTTTGCCTTTCAACCTTTCGGGATCGATGAAATAAGCACAAGTTGAGCACCGGGGTCAATGTAATCGACTGACCCCCTTCCCCCGAAATTTCAGGCTTTCTACCTCTAGTAGATAGGATTATTTATGATACCTGCATTTATTTCGTTTTTACGTTCAGTGTTCAAATTCCATCGTGGTCGACTATGCCTTTCATCTTTTCGGAGCCGATATAATAAATACCAGTGGAAACCTGGGGGATCGTTGTCCCCGGCTTGCCCACTTCCCCAAAATTTAAGACCTTGTGCGTATAGTAGAAAGAATTAATTATAATACCTAAAGGCGGCGCGTTGGCAGAGTCGTTAACAGGCCGGGAAAATGCTTAGCAGCATTTCGTCAATGTTCACGTTCTGAGAACAGATTCTGCCAAGGTTGACTTTGCCTTTGCCTTTTATCCTTTCGGGGTCGATAAAATAAGTACCGTAAATTCTCGAGTATAATCCGCACTTTTTTCCCAAAATTTAAAGGTCAAAAAGGGATGTACGTATGCGCAAAAAAAGACACATACAATTGGAATACAAAATGGCAGATCATTAGACACACAAAGGCCATCGACACACAAAAAAGAAAGAAGAAAGCAAAGGACCACTGATGAGGTCACAGAAGTGTGACGAAAGAACTCTGGCCGAAATACAATTAATATAAAATAAAGCTGAAGCAAGTGAACACCAAATATATAGTGCGTGTGTTTTTATTGGCTAAACTGGCAACATAACCATCCCCAAATACAGCAATATTTGTTTCAACACACGAATTCACATCAAGAATCTTGCAAAACGAATATATAGACGTATATATATATATATATATATATATATATATATATATATATATAATCAACGGTTCGAATTTCTCTAATTCGAGGTAACAATAAGCTATATTCTAAATTTAAGCTCTAAAATCAAAACCAAAGAGATAATGGAGACCTTAATCTACAATTTAAGATACACAAGAAATAATTTTAAAACGAAAACATAACAAAACAGAAATCATGCAAAACAAAAGAAAAAACACTAATTAAACTATTTGCCAAACTTCGATTTCATTAGAATCAATAGGAGTTTATAGTAAATCAATAGAAAAATATAATATTCGAAAGGTTTTACGTAATTCTCGAATCAATTTTTAACAACCAGGCTTGTGATAAAACTAGTGATTACTGGAACTAAGACGCTCTCGTTGCTTTCATCGATAATGTTAAATCAATAGATCGATTTTATGAGGTGTGTGAGTGTGTGTGTGTGTGTATGTGTGTGTGTGTGTGTATGTGTGTGTGTGTGTGTATGTGTGTGTGTGTGTGTATGTGTGTGTGTGTGTTTTAGCTTGTCTGTAGTGTTAGTGACGATCGAAGTAGTGGCAGTCGTGGTGGTGGTGTTGGTGGTGGTTTGGTGGTAGGTAATGGCCGTGCTTATCGTGGTGACGGTCGAAGAGGTGGCGATGGTGATGGTCGAAGAAATGGCGGTGGTCTTGGTAGTGGTGGTGGTGATGACAGTGGTGGAGGCGCTAGTAGTGATGATGGCGGCGATAGTAGCGTTGTTGTTGTTGTTGGTGGTGGTGGTGGTGGCGGGGTGGTGGTTGTGGTAGAGGCGTGGTGGTGATAACCGTGGTGGTGGTGGTGGTGGTAGTGGTGGTGGCGTTGGCGGTGGTGGCGGCGGCGGCGGCGGCGGCGGCGGCGGTGGTGGTGGTGGTGGTGGTGGCGGGGTGGTGGTTGTGGTAGAGGCGTGGTGGTGACAGCAGTGGTGGTGGTGGTGGTGGTGGTGGTGGTGGCGGGGTGGTGGTTGTTTTAGAGGCGTGGTGGTGGCGTTGGCGGTGGTGGCGGCGGCGGTGGCGGCGGCGGCGGCGGCGGCGGCGGCGGCGGCGGCGGCGGCGGCGGTGGTGGTGGTGGTGGTGGTGGTGGTGGTGGTGGTGGTAACGGTGGAGGTGACTGTCGTGATTGTTGTTGGGGTGATGGTGGTCATGGTGGAGGCGGAAACATCTGTGGCGGTGGCTGTGGCGTTGACTGTGGCGGTGGCGGTGGCTGTGGTGTTGGCGGTGGCAGCGGTGACGATTTATAGTGGCGGCGCTTACAGGATGACGATGGTCGTGGTGATGGCGACAACGGTCATGATGCTGATAACGATCGTCATGGCGGCGACGGTGACGTTGGTGCTTACAGACATCATGGCGGCGGTGATGGCGGCCGTGGCGACCGTCGCAGTAATGGCAATGGTATTTTATTTCCAGTCCTTCAAGCTACGTGTGAGATTTTTCTGTCTTTTGATCGAATTTCAATAAAAGGTGGAAACACCATAAATATACAAGCGGGCCACGTATATAGCTTGTCAAAAAGATATTGTTAAATATTTAAATATATTTTTAAAACACAAAATCGGTAATAACGTGCTTGCTTCTTCCATAATCTCTAAATGGCATCGATTGGTTCTGTGTGGTTACGTTGATACATTAAATGCGATGAAAACGTATTTCATTTGGGACTCATTTTAGATTTATATCGGTTCAAATAGATTCTTCAAACAATATGATGTGTTATTTTTTGTTTTTTCAATTAATCTTTTATAAGCATTTCAAACTTTGAAGTACAGTAAACACATGTACGTATATATATATATATATATATATATATATATATATATATATATATATATATATATATATATATATATATATATATATATATATATATATATATATATATATATATATATATATATATATATATATATATATATATATATATATATATATATATATATATATATATATATATATGTAGTTCAAATTTACAGAGAACAAAAGACGGAGACAGGTGTAGGAACCAGAAACGTTTACCCTTAACTTAGTTCTCTGGGATATTGAGCGTGACACAAAACGTGACAAGATTGGTCTTTTGAAATACAGGTACTACACATTTTTGCCAGCTGAGTGGATATCGCCAAATATAGTGTATCGACGACAACATTATGCATGGAATTAAACAATCATTTTTATTTTAACCAAACCATTTTGGAAAGAAAGATATGGTTGCAACGTTGCATCAGTTTGAACAACAACGTTGAGACTCCTACGCTAATTCTAAGAAATATTCTAAACAGTGTGTGCGTTTTAAATGGTGACTTCTACCGCGTTGTTAATTCTTACGATAGGATATGCATCACTAGGCTAATTTCATAACAAAATATAATATCAAAGTAAAATTTTCAATATTTACCGCACTGATTAGATAAAAGGTTGTAACAGACGCATTGACACAAACATATTATAACACATATGCACACAGACAAATGTTCCTTTTTAATTGTTTAATATTAGCAAAGTTAGGTATAGCAACTTCCAGAGCTGAATGTTATCGACTAAATTTATATGTTTTCTTTCACTTGGAACGTGAACGCTGAATATAAAATAATTTACAATTTGAAATAATTTTCGTAGCTCATAATTGTTGAATATAAAACTGATAAACAATTCACTGCATCCTTAAGTACGGGATTCCAAATTTGCTAAGTACAATCTTCAGTGGTAGCTAACGTGAATGATGCAGAATGAAAAGAAAGGAGAAAGACCAAAAAAAAAAAACAATAAAAAAATGAAGCAGACAAAGAAAAAAAAAAACAGATAAGAAAATAAAATTCCCGATTAGTTAGAACTGAAAGCGATTTAAATGTTTACACTTTTACTCAGAAACTCAGTCGCTTGGAATATTTCGTTTGGATATATATTTAAATAAAATAAGAAATAGACACGCAAATTCCAGAATATCACTTTAATCACAGAAAACTGGAATTCAGTTCGCACAAGGCATGCACATACGTGTGTGTGTGTGTGTACTATTCTTTTATTCTTTTAATTGTTTCAGTCATTTGACTGTGGCCATGCTGGAGCACCGCCTTTAGTCGAGCAAATCGACCCGAGAACTTATTCTTTGGAAGCCTAGTACTTATTCTATCGGTCTCTTTTGCCGAACCGCTAAGTTACGGGGAAGCAAACACACCAGCATCGGTTGTCAAGCGATGTTGAGGGGACAAACACAGACACAAAAATATACACACACATACACACACATATATACGATGGGCTTCTTTCAGTTTCCGTCTACCAAATCTACTCACAAGGCTTTGGTCGGCCCGAGGCTATAGTAGAAGACACTTTCCCAAGGTGCCACGCAGTGGGACTGAACCCGGAACCATGTGGTTGGTAAGCAAGCTACTTACCTTACAGCCACTCCTGCGCCTATGTATAAGATATATATATATATATATATATATATATAATAAAAAGTTTTGAATGGTACAACAATGCACCATAATACAAAAAATGGACTATATACTTGTTGTAATTTAGTTATCTATAGTCCGATGATATTTGAGAATACAATTCCTTCTTCAGATCTTCTTAGGTGGAGTCTCTGCTATAAATTGTTTACTAACGAGGATTGTCTAGGGAATGACCCAATAACTATAACTACATAATAGACATGATATAAGCGTATACAAATATATAAATAACTATGTACTATCACTCCGTAAAAGATATCTTGAAACAAAACAAAAAGAGATAAAGGGTTTAAACGGAATTATAACTGCGTGCTTTCAAATAAAACGGCAAGCTGGCGGAATCGGTAGAACGCCCGATAAAACCCTTAGTAGCATTCTTTCTGGCTCTTTATGTTCTGTGTTTAAATCCCGGCTCGATCGAATTTGCCCTTTGTCCTTTTTGGGATCGATAAAATAAATTACCAGTTAAGTACTGGGGTAGATGTAATCGATTTGTCCCCTACCCTCAAGCTTGATGGCTTTGGAACTTGCAACGGACTGGTGCCCATTTCAGGGAGATTGTTGTGGTCTTGGTTACTTATACATCGTTGAAACCGGGTAACTGGTCTTATGAGTCCTTGGGCTAAAATAAAACAAATATGATACTCAGTAACTGATTGCTTAAAACTTAGTGATAAAGCCAGCTGTTTGAACTAAGAGGTTACACAACAGCATAGGCGCCAGTACTAGACTGGTACTCAATTTTAGCGACCCGAGAGGGGGTGAAAGACAAAGTTGACTACGGCGGGATTTGAACTCAGAATCTAAACGACGAGAACAAATTCAAGAAGGGATATTTTCCGGTGCTTTAAAGAAACATATATAACTCTACCTCTTGAAAAAGCTGAGTATTAATTAAGTTTTGCTTGAGGTAATCTTGTTCATACGACGACATTTATAGATATAAGTGTATGTATACTTATGTATGTGTATCTGCATGTGCACATATGAATATATACATATATGCATGTTTAAACACACACACACGCATATATATATATATATATATATACACATATATACACACATGAATACATAAATGTAACCTACAAGCATAAGCATTCGTGTATATAAAAATGTTTCCATAGATGTATATCTATGGAAACATTTTTATATACGTATATCTATATCTATACAACTATATCTATACCAATATTCAAACACACGTTTGCATACAACTATGCAAACATGTTTACATATATACATATACATACCTATATATATATATATATATATATATATATATATATATATATATATATATATATATATATATAGGTATGTATATGTATATATATTATATATATATATATATATATATATATATATATATAGGTATGTATATGTATATATATATTATGTATATATATATATATATATATATATATATATATATATATATATAGGTATGTATATGTATATATATTATATATATATATATATATATATATATATATATATATATATATATATATACATATGTACATACACATACATGCATACATACATACATATATATGTATATTTCTATACCTAATTTGAAACTTCGCTGTATACGTAATTTATGCAAACTTCTTTATATACATACATATATATATATATATATATATATATATATATATATATATATATATATATATACATACATAGACCAAAATATATCTAAACATCTATAGCTATATCTGTGTTAAAACATATGTATACGTACCCCCAATACGAATATCTATTATTTACATACAACTACACTTATACATATCCACACATATATATCGAAACATACGTGTATACATATGTGAATGTATACATATTGGTTTTAAATATACATCTATACATACATCTATGCCAACATCTTGACATACATATATGCATACATGTATCTCCACATACATCTATATCTGTAGGTATATTGAAACATGCTTGTACGCATATATCTATGCAAGAATCTTTACTGATTATATTTATATATACATCCATATTTATATATTGAAACATGCATACATTCATAGATATCTGTGCATCTATATACATACATCTATATCTGAGCGTACATCGAAGCATGGGTATATAGATATCTATACGTATATACAAGTATACGTACATTCATGCTAACATCTTGACGTAACGTACATAGATTTCTATCTGCATGCATATTGAAGTATACATACGTCTATACATACATAAATACATATATAAATACATGCATAAATACATACATACATGCATATAAATACAATCTATACATACTTCTACATCTAGACTGATTCGTGTTTGTTTTGGCTTCCTTTAGAAATACTTCCCCCCTTCGTCTTATTTTGACATAATCTATTAGTCTATTAGCGTGTTTAATATTTGGTTTAGCAGTTAGATGTATTGCTAGTGACGTAATCTCTGATAATTACTGTTCTTCTCCCTGTTTCTGTGTTTGTTTAATTTTTATTGTTATCGTTGGTCTTCTTCTTCTTGTTCTTGCTGCAATTCATATTTTTGTTGTTGTTGCTATTGTTGCATTCGGTATATTTAAGGGGATATGTATGGCGCTAAGATGCAGGTTTATATTAGACATATATATATATATATATATATATATATATATATATATATATATATATATATATGTGTGTGTGTGTGTGTGTGTGTGTGTGTGTGTGTGTGTGTGTGTGTGTGTGTGTGTGTGTGTGTGTATATATATATATATATATATATATATATATATATATATATATATATATATACATATATATATATATATTGTATACGCTGTTGTTTCTTCTTCTTAAAGCAGATAATTGTAAGTATAAGCTCAACGAGTGGGGTGTTGGGTCGCGTAGCTGGCTGACTGAAAGAAATTTTCGCAAATACATAATAATTAAGAGGTTTAAGCTGTAATAATAATGCTTTCTGCTAATGGAAATTTTTAATATACCAAGCAAACAAGAAAATATAGAAAATATGGAAGACATATAGAATAAAAGAAGAATAGAATGAATCGAAATTGGCCAAATTGATTGAATTTCCGGATTATAAGCCAATGTTTTCTGATTTGTTCTGTTCTTTCCGAATCCAAATCATTTAACAGCTAATGGCCCAGTTTATATGGCTGTAAATAGATAACACAATGGATTAGTCATATATCCTAGTATCTCGGGTGGTGTGGAGTGAAGGTATAAATGAAGAACCATTGTACGAAGACAGCAGTTATTGTTTTGATATATCAGTGATGGAAGGCGGTGAGCTGGCAGAAACGTTAGCACGCCGGACGAAATGCTTGGCGGTATTTCGTCTGCCGTTACGTTCTGAGTTCAAATTCCGCCGAGGTCGACTTTGCCTTTCATCCTTTCGGGGTCGATAAATTAAGTACCAGTTACGCACTGGAGTCGATGTAATCGACTTAATCTCTTTGTCTGTCCTTGTTTGTCCCCTCTATGTTTAGCCCCTTGTGGGCAATAAAGAAATAAGAATCGTTATGACACCAGGCGAAATGCTTAGCAGTATTTCGTCAGCCGAGGTTGATTTTGTCTTTCATTCATTCGGGGTCGATGAATTAAGTACCAGTTACGCACTGGGGTCGATATAATCGACTTAATCCGTTTGTCTGTCCTTGTTTGTCCCCTTTGTGTGTAGCCCCCTGTGGGCAGTACAGAAATAAGAATCGTTAGCATGCCGGGCGAAATGCTTAACAGTATTTCGTCTGCCGTAAAGTTCTGACTTCAAATTCCGCCGAGGTCGACTTTGCCTTTCGTCCTATCGGGGTTGATAAATTAAGTGCCAGTTACGCACTGGGGTCGATGTAATCTACTTAATCCCTTTGTCTGTCCTTGTTTGTCTCCTCTATGTTTAGCCCTCTGTGTGCAATGAAGAAATAAGAAACGTTAGGACACCGGGCGAAATGCTTAACAGTATTTCGTCTGCCGTTATGTTCTTGAGTTCAGATTTAGTCGACTGGCTCTCCCCCCGCCCACAAAATACATATAGGTTATTTGGGGGAGTGGATATTGCTTTAGATTAAGATTAGTCGGCCAAGTGGAAAATGACTCCATTCTTCACCAAATGCCACATATTGGAGGAGGCTCTCCGTAATAACAGTGTAGCAAACGGCGGTGCATCAGCATGGCCGCAGCTCTGAGCTGAAACTATAAAAAGAAATAATAATAATAACGGTAAGATAACATCAAGTTCATAAATAATAATGATATCAATGCACTGACAGTAATATCACTTTCATTTTCTATTCGAGCTCAATGTGAGTACAAGTATCGCTAAGCGTTTCTTTAAATTATCAGATTGAAAAATCATTTCGACAGGAATGCAGTAAAAATGTAGTTCCAGTTGTTCACGTAATTTTCAACAGAAATAGCAAAAGTAATTGTAAACGTCTTCAACAACTATTTGCAGCCTGTACTTCCTGTTCGTGTAATTCTTTTAACCACATAAACTGTATTTCGAAATCGACAGTTTGCACACACACACACACACACACACACACACACACACACACACACACACACACACACATCAAGCAAATTATTTTATAATTTCGTCACATGAGTTTCACATTATCACGCCGGGCAAAATGCTTAGTTCAAACTACGCCGAGGTCGACTTTAACTTTCATCCTTTTGGGCTCGATTAATGGAGTCGATGAAAGCGACTATCCGTCTCCACAAAATTACAGGCTTTGTACCTATAACAGAAAGGATTATTTTTATTATTTTATTGTCTTTGCACCTCTGCACTTACATTTCCAACACTTCTGCTCATGTGGCAGGACGCCATTTATTCTCAGATGTGACTATTCCAGTCAATAATTTCCACATAAATGGCAAGCAGGATATCGGCCTGTAATTGTCTACCGTTTAGCCTTTTTCGATGTTTTTCAAGCACAGCACTGTCCAACTCATTGTCAACCACTCTGGGGTTACTTGACCAGCATTTAACAAGGTGCTGAGTTGTGCAGATATTCGTGCATGACATTCGCCAAATCTTTTGATCCAGTAGCCTTGAACTCCATCTGGTCCCAAGGTCTTCCAGTTGCCCATTTTTTGCTGATTTCCTTCACTTTCCTAACTGAAATGACTAGTTCTGCCTGTTGTGGACACACTACTGTCTGCTTTAGTTCCTGCAACCATTCAGCATCCTTCTTGTGCTCCTTGTCTTTGCTCCAGATGTCACTCCAAAACCTTTGACTTTCAATGTTATCTTGTATCAACTTTTCATCAAGTACACTCTCCATTTATTTCTTTGTAGAATCTCTTCTGATCTACTCTGAATAACCGGTTCTGCTGGTATCCCTTCATTCCTTAATCGTATCTCACCATCTTTGCTTTCTTTGCAACGAGGCGCTGTTTCAGTTCCTCCGTTACCACTTTCAGGCCCTTTCAATATCATACTTCCTGTTCAGTGCCCTGTATGCTTGTTCGCTTTTAAGCTCTCCCTTCTCTTTTCGGTCTAACACAGAAATGTCCTTCGAGAGCAGATCTAACCCCGCCTGTATTCTTCTTTTCTACCATGGATCTTTTCTTTCGTCACTCCCATTATATTCCTTATTCTTGACATCAACACCCACATTTTCTGCTACAACAATACTTGCTGCCTTGATCAAATTATTTATTTCTATGATGTTTTTTGTTCTGATGTATTTTAGAATTTCATTCACATTTTTCGTTTCTGGTTTCAACTTCCACCGATCAACCTTTTATGATTACTATTATTATTATTATTATTTTATGTTTGACTTTTGTTTTGCATTTGTACAAGTTGGATCCAAGTCTCACCCAGAGACCTCAAGAGACAACAGGTATTGTTTTCGTCTTCAGATTCCACATTTTGCTAATTTCTATTTCAAGATCTTTATATTTGCTCAGTTTTTGGTAGGTCTTGACAGATACGTTTATATCGATTGGGACAGTCATATCAATGAGGAGGCATGATTTTTGTCTGAAGTCTTTCAGTATGATGTCTGGCCTATTTGCGTCTATCTTTCTGTCAGTTTGAATGGTGAAGTTCCAGAGGAGTGCAATGTGATCATTTTCAAGTACTGGGGGTGGTTTGTGTTCCCACCAGTTTTTTATCATTATTATTATTATTATTGTTGTTGTTGTTGCTGTTTTTCTTCTTCAAATTTTCTTCCATTTCTCGCCGAGTGTTTTCCGTACACGTAGGGCAGAGAAACTCATTGTATGCATTTATTATTATTATTATTATTATTATTATTATTATTATTATTATTATTATTATTATTATTAAGGCGGCGAGCAGCCAGTATCCTTAGTACGCTAAAGAAGATGATTAGTGGCATTTCTACCGCCTTTTTTCTTTCAGAGTTCAAATGCTGCCGAGGTCGACTCTGACGTTCATATTTGGGGGATCGACGAAATAAATCCCATTTGTAACACCGGGGTCGATGTAATCGACCAGTCCCCTCCCTATTAAATGTCAGGCCTTGTGCCTATGGTTAAATAGATTGTTATTTGTAAGGCTTTTCATTATTTCATGTTCGTTTTGTTGTTGTTATTGTTGTTGTTGTGATTGTTGCTGCTGCTACTGTTGTTGATAATGTCGCTCTTGTTGTTGTTGTTGCTGTGGTTGCTGTTGTTGTTGTTGTTACAGACGTTATCAATCTTACGCAATCGCCTCTAGTCAGTGTTATTTCCTTGTTTCTTTATCTTTTCCCTTTTTGTTTTTTTTGTTTTGTTTTTTTTCCTTCGCTATTTTTCTATATTCCAGCAGGATGAACCCAATTATTTGGTGGGTGACTGCTGACGTCATAGCTTCCACCTGATACAAACACATGGCCCAGCATGGAATTAGTTCCTGATGAACGGTAAGAATTGAAGAAAAAGAAGAAAGGAAGAAAAACACGCACACATACACACATACACACACACACACACACACACACTCAAATTAAACTCATGCAAATGTATAAGTATGCTCTGAGAGAGGGTACAAGTGTGTGCGTTTATATGTTTGGATGTGTGTGTACATGCATGTATTTGTATGTATGTAAACATGTATGCATGCATATATATATATATATATATATATATATATACATACATGAATATATGTATAGATGCATGTATGTATGTGTGTGTGATTGTATATGTATTATGCGCTTGGGTGTGTAAGTATATATATATATATATATATATATATATATATATATATATATATATATATATATATATATATACATATATATATCTGTATGTGTATAACGCACGCACACACACATACACACATATAGAAGTACATATATATATCTATATACATACATATATATATTGTCCTTGAATGCTCGAAATAAGGAGTAGATAGATAGCCGAAAACTGATAAAGGGTCCTGTCTCTGGGTTACCTTGTCCTGTTTTCCTTTTTTCTCGTTGTTTACGTATTTCATGTTATTTGCACCGTTGGTGACGTCCTATACCCATACGTACATGCATATATGTATGTATATATATATATGTGTGTGTGTGTGTGTGTGTGTGTGTGTGTGTGTGGAGGCGTAATGGCCCAGTGGTTAGGGCAGCGGACTCGCGGTCATAGGATCGCGGTTTCGATTCCCAGACCGGGTGTTGTGAGTGTTTATTGAGCGAAAACACCTAAAGCCCCACGAGGCTCCGGCAGGGAATGGTGGCGAACCCTGCTGTACTCTTTCACCACAACTTTCTTTCACTCTTCCTGTTTCTGTTGTGCCTGTAATTCAAAGGGCCAGCCTTGTCACTCTGTGTCACGCTCAATATCCCCGAGAACTACGTTAAGGGTACACGCGTCTGTGGAGTGTTCAGCCACTTGCACGTTAATTTCACGAGCAGGCTGTTCCGTTGATCGGATCAACTGGAACCCTCGACGTCATAAGAGACGGGGTGCCAACAATATTCTTTCTTACTGTTATATTAGTTTCAAATTTTGGCACAAGGCCAGCAATTTCGTAAAATAGGTAAGTCGATAACATCGATCTCAGTGTTCTGACCCCGAAAAGATGAAAGCCAAAATCGACCACAGCAGAATTTTTCCCATTGTTATATTAATATATTCAAATCTAAAACACTGTGTTGACGCTCTAGTAAAAGCAAGATATGTTTGACCCTGTGAGCAACGCTGACGTCATTCTTAACATAATGCAATTCTTACAAATGTTTTTGTTTTTCCCCCTCGTGATTTAGTGATTGTGTTTATCGTTGCTGATTTAATTGGGAGCTTGTTTTCTTGTAACAGTAAATGGAAACTCGTCACCTCCAGAAGAAAGTAATGTGATTCTTGGAATAAACACAATTATTCCGTGACGAGGTCTCCGAGTTTATTATTAAGTACTTTAATGACATTAGTTCCAAATTCAATAACAAAACGGGTACCGCTATATATCTAATTTGTGTCGTCAAGTGTACAGAGGAGAAGTACTACAGCATTATTCTTTAATTTTCTAGTGTGTGATGGTAAGTTCTGATATAATTACAGTATGAGATATACTTGTGTATATAAGCGGCATCATGTTTACGGCAGAGAGTGGAAACTGGTGTGGGTTTCTTTGTTGGGGTTGGGTGGCAAAATGGACACAGTCGGAAACATGAGTAAGTTTAATTACACACGCGCGCACACATACACACACGCACGCACATGGATAAATAGACATAGATCAATAGATAAAGAGAGAAAGAGACAGAGCCAGAAGCAGATAGACAGACAGACTAATAGACAGCCAGATAAATAGACAGGTAGATAGATAGACAAACTGATAGACAGACAGACAGACAGACAGACAGACAGACAGACAGACAGACAGATAGATAGATACACAGACAGACCGATAGATAGACAGAGAGATAGACAGATAGACTGACGGAGGGACGGACGGACGAACTGACAGACAGATAGACGGACAGACAGATTGATTTATCAATCAATCTGATAGATAGATAGATAGATAGATGGATAGATAGATAGATAGACAGATAGTTAGATAGACAGACCGATAGATAGATATACAGATAGACAGACAGGCTGACGGACGGACGGACAGACAGACAGACAGATAGATAGATAGATAGATAGATAGATAGATAGATAGATAGATATGTCATTTATTGGCCCCTAAGGCCGACATATAGGGGACAATACACTAGACGGGGACAGTGGGGGGTTTTACACAAAACAACGAGTAAACAATTCGGAAAACAAAAGCAATAAACATTAAACAAAAAAAATATAACAATGAGGTTTCCCCAATAGGGTGGGGGTGACCACCCAGGTGCCCCACCAATCCTGAGCCACCCGACGGTCTGAGGCTACTCGGGAATGGTACATCTCCCCTCCTCAAATTCAACAGCCTACAGGCGCATTATTAGAGTAGGTTCACTCGCACGGACCATTTTCGCTACATTCACCCACCTTTCAGCAAATGGACGGCCCTCACTCATTAAGAGTATTACCGTCCCGTTTTGGAGACGGATGTGTACTGGGTCGATAAATTAAGTACCAGTTGCCTACTGGGATCGATCTAATCGACTGGACCCTCCCCCAAAATTTCGGGCCTTGTGCCTAGAGTAGAAAAGAATATTTTTCCGCCATAAGGCTGCAAGCTGGCAGAAACGTTAGCACGCCGGGCGAAAAATGCTTAGGGGTATTTTGTCTGTCTTTACGTTCTGAGTTCAAACTCCGCCGAAGTCGAATTTGCCTTTCATCATTTCGGGGTCGATAAATTAAGTACTGGTTGCATACTGGGGTCGATCTGGCCCCCTCCCTACAAAATCGACTGGCTCCCTTCCCCCAAAAATCGACTGGCCCCCTCCCCACAAAATCGACTGGCCCCCTCCCCCACAAAATTTCGGGCCTTGTGCCAAGAGTAGAAAAGAATATTTTTCCGCTATAGGCTCAAGACCTGAAATTTGGGTGTCGTCGGGAGAGGCTAGTCGATTACATTGTCCTCAGTGCTTACCTCGTACTTATTTTATCGATCCTGAAAGGATGAAAGAAAAATGTCGACCATGGCAGAATTTGATGTCAGAACGTAGAGAACCGGAAGAAATGCCGCGAAGCATTTTGGGCGCCGTACTATCGATTCTTCCGGTTCGCCGCTTTTATAATAATAATCCTTTCTACTATAAGCACAAAGCCTGAAATTTTGTGGGAAGTGGAGTACATTTTCCTCGGTGCTTAACGGGTACTTATTTTATCGATTCCGAAAGGGTAAAGTCGATCTCAGCGGGATTTGAACTCAGAATGTAAAGAACTGAAAGAAATGGTGCAGAAATATTTTGACCGGTGCACTAACGATTCTGCCAGCTCGCCAACTTCACCTTTCCATCTTTGATGTTAAACACATGGCATTTTTATGTACGTATTTCACTGTGTACGCACGTGTGTGCGCGTCTGTGTATGCATCTGTGTGTGTGTGTGTGTGTGTGTGTGTGTGTGTGTGTGTGTGTAAGGCGGAGGAGGAGTATGTGATATGTCTATTTATTGACGTCAGTGTTTAGCCAATAGTTTGAAAGCAAAGATGGGAGATTTACTGCCGATAGATTTCCCATTTTTAGTTTGCGCTGCTGTTCTTAAACGTCAATGGAATACCAGATGCTTCTACGCGCATGCGTACATGAGCACATGTATAATATTATTTTATTTGTTTATTCATACGTACATACTCATGCGACCATATAGGAATCCAAACGGGTATCGGTTTTTGAATGGCTACTTCATTGGCCCTCGGGCCACATTCCTAACGTCTCCCCCGCCCACCCATACACACACTACCATAAACATAGATCTCTTTCTACTGCATATTCAAAACAACTATTTTACATATAAAACTTAACCTAGTTCGGTGCCGGCGTGGCTGTGTGGTAAAGAAGCTTGCTTCCGAGCCACATATTTCCGGGTTCAGTCTCACTGCGTGACACTTTGGACAAGAGTGGTTTACTTGCGAGTAGATTTGTTAGATAAAAACTGAAAGAAACCCGTAGTGTTTTTGACTTGGAATTTTCTTTTTCTTTCTCTACGTTCTGACTGTGGGGACAAATTATATTATGCAATAAAAATTCATACAAGATCAAGGGGTTACCAATTGATTACTCGCTTAGAATATAGGGTTTTGTCTTTTGGTTTAACGATATAAAAAAAGAAACTTTAATATCTTGAAATATTATCTTCAATTACAAGTTTCTTTTTTTATATCGTTAAACCAAAAGACAAAATCCTATATTCTAAGCGAGTAATCAATTGGTAACCCCTTGATCTTGTATGAATCTTTATTGCATAATATAATTTGTCCCCACACGCACAGATGTTGTGCTGGAACAGCTGTAGTCTGTTGAACTGGATATAGTAAATATTTCCCGCAGATCAGCAGTGGGATAAAATGTAATGTCGAAGGGGGCTGGCAGGAATTGAACTCGGTTGTTAGTCAGTGAAATCAATCCCTTCTCCGCGGCTCACCATCTGTGCCTCCCTTACAAACCTAATAATAATCCTTTATACTATATAAGGGGTTAGTCGGTTACATCGACACCCCCACCGCAGTACTTAACTGGTACTTATTTCATCTACTTCGAAAAAATGAAAAGCGAAGTCAACCCCGCGGCGGAATTTGAACTCAGCACGTAAAGAGCCAGAAGGAAAACCGTTTAAACACTTAGTTGGGTGTGCTAACGATTCCGCCAACCTGCCAACTTAAAAGAGAAATAATAATAATAATATTTTCTACTATAGGCACGTTGCCAGAAATTTTAGGAGAAGGGGATTACATCAACCCCAGTATTCAACTGGTACTTGTCTTATTGACCTCGAAAGAAACAGTTTTCTAAGGATGTGGGCAGTACTTGTCAGCACAATCTTTTGGATTCCTCTGATTGTCAACCATACGACGTGTCGTGTTAGACGTAGCACTGACCGCCTCAAAGGAGAGTATTCCACTGAGCTTTTCGGTGGGTTAGAAAATTACATACCTTCACCCCCAATTTTCCATGATAGGTTAGCACTTGGAATCCTCCAATCCTCCGATGTATTACATGTCGATTAGTCGAATTAGACCATCATATACTCCACAAATGTTTTGTCGTCAATGCTGCCCTTTCCCGATTCACCTGTTTCAACATAACTGTAATATATATATATATATATATATAATACAAAGAATATATATGCATGTATACACACATATATGTACATACTTACATCTACATGTGTATATAGATGCATATCAGGGTACAGGACGTTAGAACAATGAACTACAGACAACGGAACGAACACATAGGAAGACAGATAGCCACTTGGAATAAATCCTTCGTCAGCTGCCTCTATTCTAACTAGACGTTTCGAAGATAAGGCAGAACGTACGACCGACGCCGGGTGTCTCTGCTAGCTATTATTATATAATCAGTGTGTTTGTTACAATCATCCTTTCAAGATCGATAAAATTGAGTACCAGTCAAATACTGGGATCAATGTAATCAACTAACCCCCTCCCCCCTTTCCCTAAAGAAATTGCTGGCTTTATGCCAAAATTTGAAGCTGTTATTATTACATAAGCTCTTGGTCTTTCTCTCTTTCACATGTTAGGTTACGGTTTGAGGGGAGTGTGGCTGTTATTTCAAGCAAGTCGAACATCTTACTACGAAGAGACTTCCTTGTTGGTTCATAGTTATCTGCTGGTACTCTTGTTGTTGTTGTTTAGCCTTTGGTCAATCAGACGATATGATGTAAAAGTATTCCAGCCATAAACATTTCGTTTACTCCACACTGCACAATCTTATATATTCTTTTAACAGGAAATCCAATCGCGACCATCCCATATTTTAGTGTACCTAAGACAAGAATGGTATAACGTGTCCTCCATTTTTTAAAGACAGTGAAATAGAATTTATAAAAAATCCGGCTGCTATTTCTAGCAGACCGACAGGCTGCATATAGGATTCCTCGTTGGCGGTGAAGTTTACTGTTTGGTAGAGAACAAGGAATTTCTTTTATAGAATGGATTTCTGTATTTACGGATTTGGGGAGATGCTGTTCAAATGGTATTAACAGCCTCATTCAGGCTTTCTGCTTGATGAAGTATCATTGATCAGTATTGATTTTTATTGATCCGTATTGATTTTACATCGAAGAAAACTCCGGCAAATAAATTGAAAAAAGGGCGGGTTGGGAAAGAAATAGCAAGCAGGTGATTGTTGATGGCATGGCAAGTTAAGAAAGGGACAGGTATTGGGGGGGAGAGAGAGGGGGAGGGAGAGGGGGGAGAGAGGGGGAGAGAGAGGGGGAGAGGGGTAGGGGTAGGGTGAGAGAGTGAAAGTGGAAAAGGGGATAGTGGAAGAGGGAGAGATAGGAAGAGGGATATAGAGAGAGTGGAAGAGAAGAGAATGAGAGACATAAAAGAAAGAGAAAAGGAAAGACGAAAAGAGGGAAAGAGAAAGGGAGAGATTGAGAGGGTGAGTGGGAGGACAAGAGGAACAAAAGAAAATGAGAAAGCAGAGAGAGAGAGAGAGACAGAGAAAGTGACAGACAGACAGGGGGGAGAGAATAAATGACAGATGGTGAGATCATGGGGCAGTGTGAAATAATGTGTGTGTGTGTGAGAGAGAGAGAGAGAGAGAGTGAGAGAGAATGAGTGAGAGAAAAAGGAAAACAGATTGAGAGAAAGAGAAAATGAGAGAAAGCAAGAAGAGAAAGAGACAGAAAGAGAGAGAAAGCAAGAAGAGAAAGAGAGAGAAAGAGAGCGAGTGAGAGAGAGAGAGAGAGAGAGAGACAAGGACAGGGACAGATTGAGAGGGAGAGAGCGAAAGAGAAAGAAAGTGTAAGGAAGAAAAGCAAGAGAGAGAGAGAGAGAGAGAGAGAGAGAGAGAGAGAGGAGAGTGACAGAAACCACTTTTATTGGATGATAATGTTAATGTTATCAATGTTGATGTCGGAAGAAATGTTTTCGCCATTTCATCCGGCTCTTTACGTTCTGATTTCAAATCACACCGGGGTTAACTTTGCTTTTCTTCCCCTAGGGGTCTATCAAATAAAACCGCAGTCAGGTACTGAGGATTAGTCGATGGTATCGTGTAACCCCTCCCCTCAAAATTATTGGCCTTTGATGCTGACGTTGTCACTGTTGTAGACCTATAGTCGAGGCCTTCCACCCGCGACCATCTCGTTATCTTTTATCTTTCTCTAGATCGTAGTATACCTTGGAATATATTCTCCAATGTGTCCAGGAAGTAATTCCCCCTCCTCCTCGGAAATTTCCAGGAAGTAATTCACACCCTAACCACTAAATCATGCGCCTTCACATATACCTACATATATATATATATATATATATATACACATACTCACACACACATTTATATAAATACGCAGACACATATATCCACATATCTACATACCTCTCCTTCTACCCCCACATATATAGACATGATGAAATACAGCTAATGTACGTATATATATTATAGTACATATATATACATATATAATATATATACTTTCATATATATATATATATATATATATATATATATATATATATACATACATACATACATACATACATACATACATACATACATACATACATACATACGTATATAATACATATATACATATACACAAACATACACATACCTAATGTAAGCATGACTAATAGAAGCTATGGGAAAACCCGGGATTCGAAAATAAAATGAGATAAAATAAAATAACAATTGTACGCATTCGTTACATAAAAACTATGTCACATACAAAAGTTAAGATAACGAAGATTAAACGAAAGTCAAGCTAAATAGTGTGCGTCCCTTTCTCATATGATATGCTGGAAATAACAGCGAAATTGGCCTCAATTCAAACCCTCGTATTTATCTCACTATCACGGATAGGTATCTATCTATCTATCTATCTATCTATCTATCTATCTATCTATCTATCTATCTATCTACCTATCTATCTATCTATCTAACTGTCCGTCTGTCTATTTATCTGTTTGTCTATCTATCTATCTATCTATCTATCTATCTATCTATCTATCTATCTATATAACTGTCTGTCTGTCTATCTGTCTGTCTATCTATCTGTCTGTCTCCCTATCCATTTATCTGTCTGTCTGTCTATCTATCTGTCTGTCTTTCTGTCTGTCTTTCTGTCTGTCTTTCTGTCTGTATAGTATTGTTCTAGGGAATGTTTAAGAAAACATAAGAAAATTATGAGTTCGTTTTAAAATTTGAGATTACATAGACAGTATTTTACGTAGGATACCATTGTTATTATTATCATTATTGTTGTTGTTGTTGTTATATTTCAAGATTTCTTGTCAATAGAGCAGGATCCGGTTTCGAAACTAGATCCAAGCCTTCTTCAATGGAATTTCAGCAACATTAACAAGGCATTTTTACATGAATATGTGTATATCTGCAGTATCTTGAGTCTGTGCAGATTTGAACGATTTGCTTTATGCATGTATTCTCATGCTTATAGTTTGCATGTCAAGACATTCGCATATGTACTTAAATGATTAGACTTCTGGAAAGTCTTACATATTTTTACAGTTCCAGTGATGGTTTGGATCTGTAGTTTTCGAATCGGCTTTCTCGTTTTTGGTTTTGAAAAGCCTAATTTCTGAAGACCGGTATAATTACAGGTATAAACCTACCTGAACTTGTAATCTCATATATTTCTCATATATTTCAACTATATCTGATTAAGCGACTCGTAGTTGTACACATATAGCTCTGAATCTCATTAGTTTGTAATTCACACACACACACACACACACACACACACACACACACACACACACACACACACACACACACACACACACACACACACACACACGCACATATACACACACAAATAGACAGACAGATACATAGACAGACAGACAGATAGCTAGATAGATGTAGATCTGTGTGTATATTGTTTAGAAAATTCGAGAGAACGCGAAATTATTTATTTTTTAACAGTTGAAAATTTGCATTAGAAAAGCCGAACGCTTCCCTCCGCATTTTCTGCCCAAATGGCATTTTTTAAACCAATATCTATATGCTGTAATTTATAGCTTTATCTACTTCGAGTGCAATCGTTACAAACGAATATACAAACACACACACACACAAAGATAGATAAATTGATAAAAAGACAGACAGACAGACAGATACATATATATTTCTGGAGATACATTCAGGTATCTATTGAAATCTAGACGACCATGTTAAATATTACACGAAAGAGCCCCCAGCTTATTTCATCAACTCCAATTAGCACTTCGAAGATGTTCCAACACAAACCGTCTATCAAGCATGTCTCTCGTGCGAAAATCCTCAATTTTTGTGCAGCAACTTAATTTCAAGCTATAGAAAGATCATTTCATGTTTCAAGTTTAACTTTACTTTTACTTACATGATGTGTGTGTGTGTGTGTGTGTGTGTGTGTGTGTGTGATTTAATAGAATTTATTCTTCTGGAAATCTCCATGCCATTATGGTTGATACAACCTCCAGCATGCTAAAACTTGTAGATTAGCAGACGATAAATTAAATGGTTGATTTTCGATTACCAGATAAAAATTACCAGATAAAATGTAAATTAAACTTGACACAATATTTCATAACAAGTAAAAAAAGATAAAACATATTTTACCTGTATATGTAGATCAACCTATCGCTTTTTCCCACTCTCTCTTTCTCTCTTTCCATGTATATATACATATATATATATATATATATATATATATATATATATATATATATATATATATATATATATATATATATAGTTGAAATTTACAGAAGAACAAAAGACGAAGACAGGTGTATGAACAACAAGTAGGTGTACTGGTTTGATGCTCGGGAAGTGAGAAAGTCTTTTATGTTTCGAGCCTATGCTCTTCAACAGAAAAGAATAAGAGAAAATATACAGAGAGAGAATTAAAAAAAAACTTGTAGATTTAGCGATCAGGCTGGTAAAAAAGTTTATCTATCTATCTATCTATCTCTCTCTCTCTCTCTCTCTCTCTATATATATATATATATATATATATATATATATATATATATATATATATATATATATATATATATATAAACACAATTAAGGGATCAGCAAAAGTTGCTTCACCAACAAACCGAAAATTTAGAAATAGCAGTTAAAATACTAATTCTACTACTACAATATACCTCCAACAGATAGCGATATTCGTGACTCGCAGAGGCAAAAGAAGAAAAATAACGAAACCAACCTGTCGTTAGTTAATCATGGACGCGTTTCGGGATTAGAATTTGGTAAAAATTCACTTCCTCGCTTCAGCATGATATTCTAGATTATAAATTGAAAAATGCTTATAAACTAAACCCATGCACATTTGATCATGCGACATCGAACATAAAGAATACACACACACACACACACACATATATATATATATATGGTAAATATATTTACTGACAGTCAGGATTTAGCCAGACCATCCAGAGACGGAGCGGTCATTACTAATGAGTTTGTATTTTTCATATGAAACTATAGTCTAGTGTTCTCGCTCGCTGTGGGGCTGTTATCTCCCCTGTCAGCACACGAAAATCTGCTTATTGCGGCTGTAGAGAGACAGACAGACAGACAGACAGACAGACAGACAGACAGACAGAGACAGACAGACAGACAGACAGACAGACAGACAGACAGACATACGCGACAGTAATGAAAAGTGAGAATGAGTGCTCAATACTTCATTTAGAAGCTTTAAAAAACTGTTTATTTGTGCATTAATACTGTTTCCGTGGAGGCGCAATGGCCCAGTGGTTAGGGCAGCGGACTCGCGGTCATAGGATCGCGGTTTCGATTCCCAGACCCGCGTTGTGAGTGTTTATTGAGCGAAAACACCTAAAGTTCCACGAGGCTCCAGCAGGGGATGGTGGCGAACCCTGCTGTACTCTTTCACCACAACTTTCTCTCACTCTTACTTCCTGTTTCTGTTGTGCCTGTAATTCAAAGGGTCAGCCTTGTCACACTCTGTGTCACTCCGAATATCCCCGAGAACTACGTTAAGGGTACACGTGTCTGTGGAGTGCTCAGCCACTTGCATATTAATTTCACGAGCAGGCTGTTCCGTTGAACAGATCAACTGGAACCCTCGTCGTCGTAAGCGACGGAGTGCCAACAACAGCAATACTGTTACCATTGTTTCATTCAAAAATGTGAAAGAATATTACCCACCAATGTGGCGTTGATTACTCCTTTTCAGTGTTCGATACTAGTGTGTGTGTGTGTGTGTGTGTGGATAAGATTGGTTTCTTTCACTTTCCGTCTACCAAATTCACTCACAAGGCATCGTCCAACACGGGGCTGTTGTAGAAAAAATACTTGCCCAAGGTGCCGCGCAGTGAGAGTGAATTGAAACAGAAACCAGATGATTTAGAAGTGAGCTTCTTAACCACACCGCTATGCCAGACTACGCCTACGCAATCACACAGCCTAAACCGTGCTAAAAGAATCTTAGTCCAGAGGCAAGTCTTGCATATTTTAAATTGTCGACATGTTAAATTTCTTCATTTCAAAAATATCACCAACCAAAATGTTTTTCCGCTCCAAACTTTCCACATGAGTTACTAGGAAGATTAATCGTTCTTGTTTTTCTGTAGTCTTAACAACTTTTATAAATGTTTTATTTATATATTTTCTGACCATTTAGTTTAGAAATTACGTTACTAGAATTTCATTGGAATACAAAGATAAACTTCTTGGAATAATCTTTAACAGATTTATAAGGAATTTTCAGTCGCTTCAACTCTTGAACTGTAAATAACTTAAATTCCAACGTTTTATTTCTGCTAACCGGTTTGGTTTCCGTTGTATTTGAAAGTTCATTTTTTTCTGTGTATGTGCGTGTGTGAGTGAGAGAGAGAGAGAGAAAGAGAGAGAGAGAGATAGAGAAAGAGAGAGAGAAAGAAAGAGAGAGAGAGAGAGAGAGTGAGAGATAGAGAGAGAGAGAGATTTAGTCATACGTGTATACATATATATATGCATGTATATATAACGCATGTCTGTTGGTATACATGTATGTACGTATATATACTTTACATATTGCTCTGAAATAAAATTTCAAAATGTTTGATAAAGTAGAAATTATATCATTTATCGTTTACTTGTTTCACTCATTAGACTGCGGCCATGCTGCAGCACCGCCTTGAAGAATTTTTAGTCGAAAGAATCGACCCCAGTAATTTTTTTTTTTAACCTGGTATTTATTTTGTTGAATCTTTTTTGCCGAACTGCTAAGTTACGGTACGTAAACACACCAACACAGGTTGTCAAGCAGTGATGTGGGGACAAACACAGACACAAAGGCACACAAGCATATATATATATATATATATATATATATATATACATAATCGCTTCTTCTCTAGGCACAAGGCACAAAATTTTGGGGGAGGGAGAAAGTCGATTAGATCGACACCAGTACGCATCTGGTGCTTAATTTATCGACCCCGAAACGATGAAAAGCAAAGCCGACCTCGGCGGAATTTGAACTCAGAACGCAAAGACAGACGAAATACAGCTAAACATTTTGCCCGGCGCGCTAACGTATCTGCCGTCTCGTCGCTTTATGTATATATGTATGTATGTATGTATGTATGTATGTATATATATATATATGTATATATATATATATATATATATATATATATATATATATATATATATATATATATATATATATATATATATATATATATATATATATATATATATATATATATATATATATATATATATATATATATATATATATATATATATATATATTTAAAAAACGGAGTAAAAGACAAGAAAAAACAACGCGCACACGTAGTATAATGCAAAGTATTAATGAGACGCTCAGAGAAGGAAAGAAAGAGTGGTTGTTTTATGTTTCGTGCAAAACTCTTCTTCGGAAACAGGAGACATAGGAAAATCCAAAAGGAAAGGAAGAAGGAGGAAAAAAACTGCCGACATGCTTCTCTCAGTTTCCGTCTGCTAAATCCACTGTTGTGGAGTAACATAAAACAGTTCCTAGTATGATTCGAAACAGTACCCCGACTCAGATTGACGAGCAGTTTATTTCTAGGAAATGACAACTCAATGATTCTTGAATTACAGGTATGAGCAACTTTTTCGAGAAGCAGGCCGCACGAGGCGTGACTCATCGTGACTACAAATACAATTGAAGGCGTGACTACGAATAAAACTCAAGGTATTTTTGCTTTAGACGAGCCACTGAGAAAGTCTCACAAGCTGCATTTTGTCCATGACTAGTTTAGAATAACAATGGACATAGACTTGTGTCTTAGATATCAGACGTGATTCACTGGCCATAAGTTCACGTTCGGTTATATATACGATGTGATTGTCCAAAAATAAATAAATAAATAAATAAACAAAATAGACTTTTTTTATATGGATTAAAAATAAATCTTTAGAATTAACTAATGGACTAAGCGGATCAGGAGGATACACGTGGACGGAGAGGGTCGCTGAAGAGGTCACAGATGCGTGACGAAAGGTTTTCAGATAATCAGCACTAAATAAAATAAGAACAATAATAGATGAGTGAAGAATGAATATACAGTGCGTGTGTTTATTTGGCAGAATATGACCGTCGCGAAATTTAACAAAAAGTAGTTCTTTTTTTTTCCATGTATACTCGTTTTGTTTTCCTTTTCTTTATTATTATTTTTTTTCTTTTGTCAGAAATGTAGCAAAAGAAACAAACAAAGAAAAAACCATAGGGTTAAAGAAATAATGCGAGTCGCTGTTTTTGTCTTTTCCTTTTTGCTTCCTTTTTTTTTTGTCTTTTGTTTTTTGTCCAAAGTTAGAAATTATAATTATTATAACTATTGCTGGCTCTTGTTGGGTTTGTCGAACCCAACAAGAGCCAGATCTACCTCCAGTACTTATTTTAAAGTTTGGTACATGTACATATTCTATCGGCTTTCTTAGGACACAAACTAACCAACACTGCTTATAAAGTAGTTCGAGGGACAAACATAAACACACACATACACACACACACACACACACACACATATTCACACACACAGACGCATACATGCATACGTATGCACACACACAAGCGTACACTTACATATACACATATACATTCGATGAGCTTTCCGTACAGCTTCCGTCCACCAGATCCACTCACAAGGCGCAGGAGTGGCTGTGTGGTAAGTAGCTTGCTTACCAACCGCATGGTTCTGGGTTCTGGGCAAGTGTCTTCTACTATAGCCTCGAGCCGACCAAAGACTTGTGAGTGGATTTGGTAGACGGAAACTGAAAGAAGCACGTCGTATATATGTATATATGTGTGTGTGTGTGTGTGTGTGTGTGTGTGTGTGTGTGTGTGTGTGTGTGTGTGTTTGTCCCCCAACATCCCTTGACAACCGATGGTGGTGTGTTTACGTCCCCGTAACTTAGCGGTTCGGCAAAAAAGACCGATAGAATAAGTACTAGACTTACAAAGAATAAGTCCTGGGTTCGATTTGCTCGACTAAAGGCGGTGCTCCAGCATGGCCGCAGTCAAATGACTGAAACAAGTAAAAGAGAGTAAAAGAGTAAGGAATCAGTCGGCCCAGGGCTATCGTAGAAAGCACTTGCCCACGGTACCGCGTGGTGGGACTGAACTCGAAGCTCAAAAACCACTTGTTTGCGAGGCATATTTCTTAACAACACACCCATGTCATGATACGTAGTTATTAAGAAAACAATTGGCCGGAACGTATTTCATCATATTCATACTTAATCGAGACTGACTCTTCGCTAAACAAAAACAAGAACAGCGACAGAATGTTGAAATGGCTTTGAATAAAAAGGATCGGTAAATTAGGAATCAATGACAGATAAGTACCAATGTCTTACAGTTTAACCTCAAATTTAAAATAATTATGGCTTTGCTCCAATTCGGGAAATCATATAATCAGAGGAGATAAGAAGCGAAGGCTGTTCTTCAGGTAATTCACAGTAGGCGTAAATTCTTGCTTAACTTAACAATGTTAAATCTTAATACTTTCACCTAATTGTAGATTATGTAAGAATTCAAGACCGTATTAGCAATTAGTTCTTCTTCTTTATATCGTAATTAAAGATTTCTTGTGGTACCAGACCGTGAAGCAGATAAATGTATTACTTTATCTAATTTGGAAAGAAGGAAAACAATAGCTATTATCTTGATATCTACATGCGATGATAATAATAATAATAATAATAATAATAATAATAATAATAATAATAATGATGATGATAATAATAATAATCCTTTCTACTATAGGCACACGCCCTGGATTTTGTGGAGAGGGGGAGATAGTCGATGATATAGTTCCCAGCGTTTCGCTGATACTTCATTTATCGACGTCAGATGTTGATGTAATGGCAGAGCAACGTGAAATGAAGTGTCTTGCTAAAAGAAAATACAATAAACCACAACACGGTTCGGGAATCGAAACCGTGATCATGCGATTGTGAGTGCAACACCCCTAAACACTAGGCCACGTGGCATCACAACCCCTGACAGATAGAAATCATATAAAAATATCAGATAAGACTGGACTTGTTTCCCAAATGTAATCTACGTACGTTCTCTGTAGACATAAATACTTTCTGCACATAACATGTTAGATATCAATTCCCCCACTTAATTGTAGATTAAGTAATATTTCTGAGGCTTATTAGTAATCAGTACCTCGATATATCCTAATTAAAGCTTTTCTGTGGCACTGGTCCGTGAAGCGGAGAAACGCATCGCTTTATTTGATTTGGAACGAAGAAAAACAAAACGTTAGAGATTCGCCTGCTTTCTCTCAATGATGTCTGTATGCTGTTGTAATAATGGCGTCTGATATTGGAATAATGCCAAGTATTGTAAGAGAGGCATGTAGACAAGTAAATCGGCTTTGGAACTTCTTTGGCGTGTTTATTTGATCTACGCCGACGCAGTGGGATAATGGGAATTGAGAGCAGAGATGGTCACGGTAGGATTTGAATTCGGAACGTGGAGCAGTGGTTGTTCGTACTTCTTTGATTTTGCGGCACGGTGGAGATAAGAACGAACGAAAGAAAGAAAGAAAGAAAGAAATAAAGAAAGAAAGAAATGACTGGTGCACTCGCTTCTTTCACTCGTAAACAAAATCATATACACATGGTGTGCATAAATTATCTTTACAACATCCACAGTTTATTGTGTCTACAAAGTTGGGAGCCATCAATCAAGTTCTTTGCATGTTAAATAAATACTATTAAAGTTTTAATTTAATTACTTTGTTTTAATATTTCAATCACTTTCGTTTGTCTTTAAAGATATTTACTGTTACCCCCGCCTTTTAGGCGGCAAACTGACAGAAACGTTAGCACACCAAGCAAATTGCTTTGCGGCATTTCGTACGTCATTATGGTTTGCGTTCAAATACTGGCGAGGTCGACTTTATTATTTATCCTTTCGGGGTCGATAAAATAAGTATTAATTGAACACCAATTGAACAACTGGCCTTGTGTCAAAAATTGAAATTGTTGCCAAAAGGCGGCCAACAGGCAGAATTGTTACCGCGCCAGTAAAATGCTTAGCAGCATTTTTTCAGACTATACGCTCTGAGTTCAAATATCGCAGGCGTCGATTTTTGCTTTTCATCCTTTTGGGGTCGATTAAATAAGTACCAGTTAAACACTGGGGTCGATGTGATAGATAGCCACCTCCGAAATTGCAGGCTTTGTACCAAAATTTGGGACTATTAATTATCTCTGACTTTTAATGAAAATAATATGACAAGAGAGCGCAATGTGTATCCTGGTTCACAGAGATCAAATCAGACACTCAGGTCTCGTGGAATTAAAAGAAGAACCATCTTATTTGAGCATCTGTGCCTGGCATAAAAAGTTTATGGAAGCAGGAAACGTCCAACAGAAAACAGGGGCTGGGTGACCGAGAATATCTGTGAAAGACGTTAAGCGAATTCGAGCAGCATTTTATCGCAGGCCGACCGAGTCCTTTCATGCTGTAAGTAGACAGTTAATAAGTTTACCATGGTCAACAATTCTTAAGGATTTGCACAAGAAACTGAGGGTCACTATGGGCAACATTTGCAAGCACTTGAGCCAGATGAAAAAGCTCAAAAGAAAAGAATTGCAGTGGACATGTTAACTCGGTTAGATGAAGATGAAGGCTTCTTTTGAAAGATCTGTTTCAGTAAGGAAGCAACATTTCATGTATCAAGAATGATACATAAAGCGTGGCATTAGGATCTGGGGTTCAGAAAACCCACATGAAACAAGAAAACTGGAGAGAAACAACCCAGAAGTCAATGTTTGGTGTGGCTTAATGTTCGATCAAGTGATTGGTTCATTTTTCTTTGCAGAAGAAAAGATTATTTCCAGCACTTAACCTTGATTTTTCACAAGAATTTGTTTTACCGCAGTTGCACCACTTACGACCAACAGTTATTTTCCAACAAGATTGTGCGCCGTCCAACTGAGTGTTCGAGAGTTTTTCAGTGAAACTTTAGACAACCGATAGACTGGAAGAGGTCACCTAGGTCCCTGGTCACCTAGGTTACCATATGTTACTCCTCTAGACTTCTCGTGAGATTACATTAAAAACGGAACCTGTCGTATAAAAATTCGGGTCCTTAATGATTTCAAGGATAAAACACGCTAAGTCATGTCCAATAATCTCCTTGAAATTCCACTCCTATGTCTTATCGATGTACCTAGGTATGCATGAGCCAAGGGATCAGACCTGAATGGAATAGCTAGGCATGCTAGAAATGTCAGCCAATTCTCCCTCAAATCTCACAATGTTTTCTTGTACAGAAACTTGCTGGCCAGTACAACAAAATATTTGATAAATGATAATGGCTCCAGATTTTTGGCACAAGGCCAGTACTTTCGGGGTGGGGGAGTAAGTCGATTACATCAACCCTAATGCTCAAATGGTTCTTCTCTTATCGCCATCGAAAGGATGAAAATCAAGTCGACCTCGGTGGAATTTGAGCTCAGAACGTAAAAACGGACGAAATGACGCTAAGCATTTTTCCCGGCGTGCTAACGATTCTGCCAGCTCGCTGCCTTATAGAGGGTTGGCCATAACGAAGGGGCATACTTTAAATGCTAGTATCTCTCTCTCTCTGTGAATGTATTTCTCGTTATGTGTATGAGGAGACGGAAAGCATGTATGTCAATCGTGTTCGATCAGCATATTGTAATCCCCCCTCTCTCTCTCTCTCTTCTCTCTCGTCCACCCTCTCACACAGTCTTTCCATCAGTATGTGTCATGTGTACATTTCTGCAAACGCGTACGTGCGCGAGCGTGCGTGCCTCTAGTGCCAAAAAGTACAGTCACTCAAACGGGCTGAAAGTTCTATCAGCTGTGCCAAACGGCCTGCATCCAAACGGCTCCACCAAATTGTTTTATTCCGCTCTGCTTAAATAAAACAAAAGGAAACGACTATTAGATATGACGTTGCCATTATTGATGACGTCATATGTTTATTATTATTATTATCATCATTATTGTTGGTTTATCTGGTTTACATTTTATTGTCATTTTATCATAGTTTTGGCTTTGTTGTTCCAATTTATTTCATATATCTTCTGTTTCCTTTTTCTGTTTTGTTTCTTTATCTTATTGGTACGCCATACATTTTAATTCACTTTGCAGATTAACAAGATCTGTGAGATCGGAGAGAAAAATAATTTTCGTCGAAGAAATATTCGAGTTGTACTTCTTGCCTGGGATTTAAAAAAAAGAAAAGAAATAAAAAAAATAATAATAAAGAAAAGAAAGAAAAAATATTTATGAAACGTTGGAAATGGTAAATCATTTTTAAACGTTGTTACTCTCCATTTTCGTTCCACCATTTCATTATTGATCACTTGTGATTGCGAACCAGTCAGTAGAACAAATGTCGTCTGCTTATGAACCAGTCAGCATGATTAATTAACACAGTTTATGTATCTTTATATCACGACTATATTAACAAGGATTTTTAAGATCGCTTCTCTATCATTATGAAGATTTTGTAGGTTCCTCTCGCTTCAATAACCGTTTACTCCGCTTGTGAACCGGTCAAAGAGATTATTTCTCAGAATTGAATTTATACATCTCTATAACACGACTATGTTATAAGTAAAAACAGGAATAAAACAAAAGGCTTCTATTTGCATAATGATGATCATATAGGACCGTCTCGACGCGTATACTTTTACTTATGAACTTACAACTCACATACCAACAGCCATGACGTCTGAAATGCCTCTGATTTGCTTCTTTACATACGTTTCAGTTTGTTTTTCAATCCTTTTGTTCATTTTCTTTATCGTACCATTTCTCTTGGCTTATTCATACGCTTCTTTATTCTTTCTGGTTTTGGTTGAAATGCACATTTTAATGAATTCACAGATGTGGTCCGTGTTCACAGAAAGACTCCAAAAAATAAGGACCGCAATTGTGGACTACGTTATTCCGCCCTCAATACGTAACGTCTAACATATTTGCATGGCTTCTAAAAAGGGGGTATAAAGGAAATACTAAAGAAAAATAAACGATAATATACCAATTAGACGAGTCTGAGAAAATTAATATGAATTATTATATAATACATAAAGTACACATTATAGCCAACATCTAAAACCTTTGACAGGAATTTGTTGTGCCTCAATTTAATACACACGCACACTCTCATTCATTCATTCATTCGTTCGTTCATCCATTCAAACATGCATGCATGCATACATACATACATACATACATACATACATACATACATACATACATACGTACGTACATACATATGGTAGAAGCCATAGCCACTCATAATAAAACGGAGTGCCGGTGGAATGTCCCAGTGAAAACCTCAATAAAATGTAAGAACAACAGACCTGACATAATGTTTAAGGATAGAGAAGAGAGACTGTGCACAGTTGTGGAAATTAGCTGCCCAGCGGATGTTGACATAAAGCTGAAGATCAGCAAAATGGGAAATGCCTACGTTGAACTATTGAGGAATCTACAGCTACTCTATCCAGATTACAAGTTCAGGTTTATACCTGTAATTATTAGGGCCCTGGGATATGTAACACACTGCATAAATACCAGTCTTGAGAAATTAGGCTTCTCAAAACCAGAAAGGAGAAAGCTAATTCGAAGACTACAGATCAAAGCCATCTCTGGAACTGTAAAAATCTGTAAAACTTTCCAGAAATGTATCATTTAAATATATATATGAACATCTCATATATATATATATATATGCATATACATACATACATACATACAAACAAAAATACCCGGTTGTTGATGTTGAAATTCCAATGAAGGCGCCTTGGATCTAGGTTTGGCAAGAAATCTTGAAATAAAACTGAACAATGACATACATACATACATACATACATAAAAAAAACTGGTACTCCGTCGGTTATGACGACGAGGGTTCTAGTTGATCCAATCGTGAAATTAACGTGCAAGTGGCTGAGCACTCCACAGGCGCGTACCCTTAACGTAGACATCAGAGATATTCAGCATGGTACAGAATGTGACAAGGTTGGCCCTTGAAATACGAGAAGTACTCATTTTTGCCAGCTGAGTAGAGTGGAGCAAGGTGAAATGAAGCGTCTTGCTCAAGGATACAACGAGCCGCCGGGTATCGAACTCACAACCTTACGATCGTAACTTAGCGATTCGGCAAAAAAAAAAAAACACCGATAGAATAAGTATTAGGCTTGAAAAAGCGGTGAGCTGGCAGAAACGTTAGCGCCCCGGGCGAAATGCTTAGCGGTATTTCGTCTGCCGCTACGTTCTGAGTTCAAATTCCGCCGAGGTATCCTTTCGGGGTCGATAAATTAAGTACCAGTTACACACTGGGGTCGATGTAATCGACTGACTTAATCCCTTTGTCTGTTCTTGTTTATCCCCTCTATGTTTTGCTCCTTGTGGGCAATAAATAAATAAGAATAAGTACTAGGATAATATATTAATATATGTCCCAGGGTAGATATATATATGAAAGAATAAAAGAATATATATATATATATATATATATATATATATATATATATATATATGTATGTATATATATATATATATGTATATATATATATATATATATATATATATATATGTATATATATATATATATATATATATGCATATATGTATATATATATATGTATATACATATATGTATATATATGTATATATAAATGTATATATATATATATATATATATATATATATATATATATATATATATATATATATAAATGTATATATATATATATATATATATACATATATATATATATATATATATATATATATATATATATATATATATATATATATATATATATGTATATATGTATATAATGTATATATATATATATATATATACATATATATATATATATATATATATATATATATATATATATATATATATATATATATATATATATATATATATATATATATAAAACTCAGGTAGGCGTCAATATATCGAATGATGTATGCAAAAAAAAAAAAATTCTTAGATTGATATTTGCTTTAGTAGCGGAAAGAAAACAAAAAGCTAACTGTAGTTGTTTGCAACTCTCGAAGAAAAAGGACGTTAGTTAATATGAAGATATTCACAATCCATACGACATAAAATTGAATTTTCATGTAATGGTGGGGGGGGGGGCAGACAGTAACAGGAATATTTCTACCTTGATATCATCAGCATAGCATGGCCTACTTTGATCCGTTGACAGATGCGTTTCACAAGTAGAAAAAGAGTTATGAAGATTTTTGGTCGATTTAATTTGCATGAATTATAATTACAGAAAAAGTTCAATTGGAAATAACTGGAATGTGTGAATAATATGAATTTGCATAATTCAGGTATGTAGTAGTAGCGAGGACAACGAAAGTTAATTATTCTTTATGAAGATATGCGTGACAGAGAGAAAAAGAGAGAGACAGAATAAGAAAGACAACGTGAGTGAGAGAGAGAGAGTGTGTGTGATGGGGGAAAATAAAAGACTGAATGAGCGACAGAGAGACACAGAATTTAAAACAAAAACAAATTATGATCCACCTGAAAAGAAATAACAAACGAGTAATGGAAATAATTTCTCATGGCCAGCGGGCATTAATACAAAAGCGAAATATTCCTGTAATGCCTACATTTCTCTCACTTTCTCGTGACCACGTATCTACCATCCCCGTTCCCATCTTCTAAATAATGGAAGGTTCAAGTCTTAAATTCAAGCACGTTCCGTCAGTAATTACTCAGGGTAGGGAGTTGGTGACCTTTATTTTGTAAAACACTCAAAAAAATAAGCGAAACACAGACGTGCGACTGAGTTGAAGACAGATTTACTTCTGCTTTTAGAGGAGTATTCGAGTGGTTCCAAACAGTGCTGTTTTCTGCAAGTGCTTCACCCTTATTGCAGCCCCTATCTATTCCACGTACTTCTCGACATTTTTGCTAACTGTTCCCAAGGTTCCGACAATTATTGGTACTACTTCTACCTTTTCTTTTCATCGACCACAACTGCTTAACTTCCCAAGCTAACCTGTCATATCTCTCGACTTTTCTTTCTGCCTTATCGCATACCTTGTTGTCAGCTGAGCATGCTATATCTATGATGCAGCATAATTTGTTTTCTTTCTCAATTAAGACTATGTCCGACTTCCTATTCTCTATCTCATGGTCGCACTGAATCATAAAATCCCATAGGAACTTTGCATTTCCATTTTCGACGATGTCTTCAGGTTTGTGGTCGTACCAATTTTTTGCTCTGTCAAGTCCATACTTATTGCAAAGTGTCCAATGGACAAGCCTGACTATATTATCGTGGCGTCTCTTATATTCCTTCTGGTCTAGTGGCGTACATTGCCTGGTAATATGCCATACGGTTTCACCATTTTGTCCACAGATTCTGCACTCATCACTTTCTGCTGTGTTGTCTATTCTGTATTTTATGTAGTTTGTTCTTAGTGCTTGCTCTTGGGCAGCACAGATTAGAGCCTCCGTATCCGGTTTTAAATCACTTTTAGTCCTCCCTCCACAACCATCTTTTTTCTCTGTCTGTCTTATCTTCAGCATCTCTATGAAATTGACCATGGATTCTTTTCTTTATCCACCGATTTTCAGTTTCATTCGTTTTCAATTTCATGTATAGTGCTTTATCTTTGCAATCTTTCATTCTATTATTATTATTATTATTATTATTATTATTATTATTATTATTATTACTGTTTGGAATTGGATTTCGAAGTACTTACAAAGCTACAAAAATAGCATGGAAAATCCTTCAACTTTTTCAACCAGGTATTTATATGCTATCATTTATAGCTTAGTATGTACTTCGAAATTAAATTCCTCCGTTCTCTTGAAAGTTTACAAATTCTTATGGCGTCACCAATATATGTAATCCGTGTGTATGTGCATGCGTGTGTGCGTGCGTGCGTGTGTGCGTGCGTGCGTGTGTGCACGTCTGTCTGTATGTGTGTGATAGATAAATAGATAAAGTGATATAGATATACATATGTACGTACATATGCACACGCACACACATACACACACACACACACGCATAAACGTGTATTTTTACATTATGCTTACATGAATACACAGTATATATTATGTATATTATATATATATATTATATGTTATATATGCATACATACATACATAAGTATATATACTTATATATATATATATATATATATATATATATATATATATATATATATATATTCATCGGATGTATATTATACATATTCTAACGTACATGTAGCCTCAAAGATTATGCTTGTTTTACTCATAATTGAAAATAGTGCATACAATCAAAACGGCAGCATTAATAAATATCTTAGTTAAAAGCTTTGTACTTCTTATTTGAGAGAGAAATATAATAACTTATAATCGTGATCGGGTTCCTTGCGGCTATGAAACTTCATAAGAAATCTGCATGTGCGTGTGTGAGTGTGTGTGTGTGAGTGTGTGTGCGTGTGTGTATTGTATATGTGCATATATGTATGTATGTATGTATGTATGTATGTATGTATGTATGTATGAAAGGTATTATCTTATTCGTTTCATTCGGAAATAATTCTGCACCAAAGTAAGTGTATGAGCGTGTTTGTATATATGTGTTTGAGTTGAGTCTGGGCGTGTTTGAAATTCGCTATGATGTTTAGTTTTCAAAATAACGCCCACGTAACATACATATATATATATATATATATATATATATATATATATATATATATATATATATATATATATATATATATATATATATATATAAATATATATATATAGACCAAAGTGTACGTACGCCGCTATATATATATATATATATATAATACAAAATGGGACAAGAACGCAAAACAGCTGGACAGTTAGGTGATATAAAAATGGGACAACAAAGCATTCAGATAGACGATACAAAGAAAACAGGGACGGGTCATTCGAAGTTTTCTTTCCTCAGTCGAGTACCAGATTATCTTCGCAATTTCGGCTGATTATACTCGGGATTGCTCCATATATGTATAGAGATATTTACCAAGGTTATTCAGGTCTTTTTCCCTTCTACATATGCTGTTTTTGATTCAAGGTTTTCTTCGATTTTTATAATAATATGATTTTAAACCGTAATTGTAATTTCATGCAACGGGTTATTGAAAAGACCGTTAGTGGAAAGGTTCAATGAAACAAAACCATTTTCAAATGTGTAACTATCAAAGTAATTGTATATTTATGCATGTAACCTTATTTTTTTCCATTCTAAACAAAACTGTCCGACGAACGGGAACGTGAAACTCTATGTAACAGTTTTTGTGATATTTTTGCTACTTTTTTAAATAATATATATATAGGCGCAGGAGTTGCTGTGTGGTAAGTAGCTTGCTTACCAACCACATGATTCTGGGTTCAGTCCCACTGCGTGGCACCTTGGGCAAGTGTCTTCTACTATAGCCTCGGGTCGACCAAAGCCTTGTGAGTAGATTTGGTAGATGTAAACTGAAAGAAGCCCGTCGTATATATGTATATATATATATATGTGTATGTATTTGTGTGTCTGTGTTTGTCCCCCCAACATCGCTCGACAACCGATGGTGGTGTGTTTACGTCCCCGTAACTTAGCGGTTCGGCAAAAAGGGATCGATAGAATAAGTACTAGGCTTACAAAGAATAAGTCCTGGGGTCGATTTGCTCGACTAAAGGCGGTGCTCCAGCATGGCCGCAGTCAAATGACTGAAACAAGTAAAAGAGTAAAGGAGTAAAAGAGAATATACATATATATATATATATATATATATATATATATATATATATATATATCAAGGCTGCGAGAAAACCTTCCAAGCACGCATCAGTCTGTTTGGCCAAAGTCGGACGCATTGTGACCCACCGTCTGATGTCCTTCATCATCATCGACAACGACAAACGAATATTATAATCATTATTATTATTATTATTATTATTATTATTATTATTATCATCATCATCATCATCATCATCATAATCATTATATAGCCAGGACGTTACATTTGTGATTTTTATTCCTCTTCTTTTCCCTTTTTTTTCTTTTTAGAACATTTCTTTTGTTACCTTGGTCTCCATTAGAATTGATACGTCAGTCTGGAGACATTCTTGTTTTCTCGACATTGTCTTCGATATTAATGTCTGTCCGGTTTCTTTAAAATCTCTATCTTCAACAAGAATGTGTTAAAATATGAACACTCATTCAGAAACCATTTGTGATGTGCATTTGTTCCACATCTATCTATCTATCTATCTATCTATCTATCTATCTATCTATCTCTCTATCTATCTATCTATCTGCCTGATCTCTCTCTCTCTCTCTCTCTCTCTCTCTCTCTCAGTGCATATTTCATTATACTGGAATATTATTTCAATCTGTGAGATCTCAAATTCCATTATGCTTCATACTGGACATAATAATCATCAATTTCACATCGAAAAAGAGCAACAGATTCACCAAGCGGGGACATGAAACACGCCATTTATCGTTTAACGAATCATTGAGCGAGACTCATATTATAGTGAAAAAAAAAATCCGTACAACTAAATTGCAGAAATAATTTATAATATCTAATTTGTTGCAGAATAGATGTCTTCCAGTTGTCTATTCGATAATGGCATCGAATTGCAATCGAGTAATCGATGTTTGCGTGATGTGCGTTGCACCAATAGGCCTCTATGCTATTCTACCCCAGACTGGTGCATATAACGTTTATTATCATTTGCATTGAGTTATTTGGTGGTTAATTCTATTTTTATGTATCCAATTTTAGAGAAAGCGCGTGGCCTAATGCTTAATGCGTTGCACTCACTATCGGAATATCGTGGTTTCGATTCCTAGACCGAACACCTCGTTGTGTTCTGCAGCAAAACACTTCATTTCACGTTGCCCAAATCAGCTCGTCTATAAATGAATAATCCTTCGGCGTTTAGAGGGAATGTTTTGACGGTCGCTTATACGCCATGGAAAGCGGATAGCCAACCTTATGAGTCCTACAACTGGAGACATTGATGTCCAAGGGACTTACTTTATTAACCAGCGATTAAAATCAATGAGACTGACTGTTACCTCATAGTTAAACTGTACAGTTGTAGACAGTGTGGCCGAATGATTAAGAAGTTCGCTTCGCAATCATGATGTCTAGGTTTCGATTCTACTGCGTGGCATCTTGGGCAAGTATCATTTTCTGTACCTCGAGTCGACCTGTATCTTCTGAGAGAAATTAAGTAGAAGAAAACTGTGGAGAAGCGTATCGGATGGACTACACTTGTGATTTAAAAGATACTGCTCTGTCACCCAATGTATGATGCTGATTCTGTCTGAGAACTGAATTAAGGATACACGTGTCTGTGGAGTACTCAGCTACTTATACACTCATCCAATAAACCAGGTGGTTTGGTTGATTAAACATCTAAACACTCGTGGCAGGAAATTCTGGCCAATATCCCTTACATATTTTTCACTTATCTTTCATACTCTGCTTCGTGATGTCTAGTTTGTAAAAACTTTCGTCTCTGCGATCTTGGTCAAGTCGTTAAGGTTTCTTTTAGCTTTGTATAATAAAGACATCAGTTCGATTCTTGGATGCGTTGTATGCTTGAGCAATACATTTCATTCATATCATTACCCTGGTTTATTCAGCTATAATGAATACCAGCTAGGATAGCCGTGCAGCACTATTCCTTCCATCTGCCACATCACTGATGTGCCACAGAGTCAAGAGTGGAAATTTAGAGGATGTCTATGCTTGCTGGCGACTACACAGGCATAAAAACAATTATCGAAAGTATATTACTTACAAGGAAGTTATACTCGCTCGCGAGTGACGATTGATTGTACCTTGCTGCAAAAAAAAAAATCACTTTAGTTTTATTTGTTTTTCTTTTTTAATAATATTATTCAATGCCGGAAGTTTTCTTTTTCTATTTCTGCGTTGCTCAGTTACCTAAAAATCACAAGCAGACGTTTTAACAGTGTACTTTGCAAACCTACTTTTAATCTTCATTTTTTTTCCTCTTTTGTATACTTTCTGACATTATTCTTCTTTTCCGTATCTCAAGAGCTGTCACTTACCTCAGCTTCTTTTACGAACAAATACCTTCTGAAGATGGAAAATAGTTTCTCTTTTATTGGCACTTTGTAGCTATTTCTGTTAGGTTCCTTTCTGCGAATTGGCAGAATCGTCATAGCGTTTGACTCTTTGCATACTGAACTCAAAAACCGCCAAAATCAACTTCGATTTTCATTCTTCCTGGATCGATAAAATAAAGTAGCAACCAAGTACTGGGGTCGATGTAATCCACTAACCCCACCTATCCCTAAAAATTTTGGCCCATATATCTTTGATCTATTACTTTTATCTTCTACTTGTTTACTGAGACCAAGCTGGAGCACCACCTTGGAGAATTTTTAGTCGAATAAATAAACACCAGTATTTACCTTTAGCCAAGCCTGATACATATTCTGTCAATCTCTTTTTGCCGAACAGCTAAGTTAGGGGGACGTAAACAGTCCCACTGCGTAGCACCTTAGGCAAGTGTTTTCTATAGCCACGGGCCGACCAAAGCCTTGTGAGTGGATTTGGTAGACGGAAACTGAAAGAAGTCTGTCGTATATATATATATATATCAGAAATGTTAACATAGAGTGGTGAATAAATCGATATATCGAATTTGAAGTCTCAGTCTCTTTTGAATATGAAAATTTAAAAGTTTAAAAACCTTATAATATAAATATAAACTGTGAGAACGACCCTTAAGGAATCTAGTTAATGATCTCCTAAGGTAAGTTCTTATGCTATATTGGTAACGGTTGCTACATCCTCTGGGAAAATATATATATATATATATATATATATATATATATATATATATATATATATATATATATGTGTGTGTGTGTGTGTGTGTGTGTGTGTGTGTGTGTGTCTGTGTTTGTCGCCCCACCATCGCTTGACAACCGATGTTAGCGTGTTTACGTCCCCATAACTTAGTGGTTCGGTAAAAGTGGTTCTTTCTGGTTTTACAGTGCAAACATGGCCGCTCCACTAGCAAATCCACATCACAATTTGGGTATTCATAACTTATTGGGAATTCCTAAAAACAAGATCCTGTATAAGAGGGTTTGGTATTCTCTGTAAATGCACAAAAACCGTTTTAAGGGCTACATACTTTGTATTGTTATTATTGGATTCCAAAACAATTATTAGAACGGAACCAAGGGATAAGCGCTTACCCGGGAATTACCGGGTACGCCAGCTAGTATATTCATAAACGCTTTTTTTTTTATAGTCGTGTGTCATACTGGATGAAGTAATACGGAAATTTAAGAAAATTACTTAAAAGCTTAAAATCTTTTATTTATTTGTCGCTTGAAATCAGTTAATCTTTTCATCGATTAAGTGAAGTTTGGTATTTATTTTATTGTCTTCTGCAGTCACACAGTACAGTCTGTTATATTGAAATTTAGCTTGAAAAGGCTTAAAAGATAAGTTAGACTGGATGATATAGATAAAACAGATGGTATATAGATAAACAATGGGAGAAAGATATACGTGAAGATATCGAGGGAGATAGACAGACAGACAGCTGGATAGATAGATAGATAGATAGATAGATAGATAGATAGATAGATAGATAGATAGATAGATAGATAGATAGATAGATAGATAGGTTTCTTTATTAGCCACACAGGGCCGAACAGGGAGGGGACAAAATACAATGTAGTGTTTGCTCTCCACAGCTTGACAACTAATATTGGCTTGTTTACGTCACTGTCTCTTTGTGGTTCATCAAATGAAACCGACAGAGTAAGTGCCAGACTTGGAAAAGAAGAATTTGGATCGATTTTCTTCACTAAACTCTTCAAGATGGCATTGCTGCAGTTCAATGATTGAAACAAGCATAAGATGACTGATAAAGACACCGTAAAAGATAAAGAGCATTAACTGATTCAACCAATCAAAAAACAAATCCACCTGAGAAATTGTATATAATCGTTTGATCTGCCAAAAACTCGGCATCTTGCCATCTTAGAAAAAGAAAAGAAAGGACATATTTGAATAATGTCTCCCCTTAGCACTATAGATCGCTGAATGGGAACAGAGATACGCAACACTAAACTTGGTGATGACTTTTTCTTCGTACTAATGTCATGTAGGTGATGATGAAGGGGCAAAACCCCACGAAATATGGCGTATAGGCCCATTACCTTTTTTTCATCTTCGATCACATTGCTTGTTTACATCTGCCGTCTCGGATACGAAACGTCGTTACAAAAATCCGTGCTAGCTCTAATTTCTATGGAATATCTGTGGAGATAATCTGCCTATAAAAAAAAATTACTGTATCGAGATTAATCCGGAAGAGATGGACAGTACGCAACTGTTAGCAACCAGGGGTATATATGGATTAACAAGTAATTCTTTTTTCAATCTCAAAGTAGCACACAACCTGCCAATTTATTATAGAAGTGCTTCAAAAATGTCTTAAACGATTTAAAATAACCAGACACCAGATCCGGACAACACCACAGCCACCAAACTAGGAGGGTTCATTCTTCCATAAATATATGTTGGACTTCTGTAAAGGGACATATAAAAGAGAAAAGACCAACAGCTTTCTGGGTGTCTTTATTTATTCTACTTCTAATGAAACATGTTCTTCATCTACCTCAGAATGAGAAATCGACCGGCAGATTCGTACATTACAAGTGCAATCTGTGAATGGAACAGTAAAAATATGCAAGACTTTTCTAAAGTTCCAAAATGTAAATTTGTCTGTTTTAACTACATCCCAAAGATGGAGCTTTGTATGTTTGTTGGAAACCGGCTCCCTCCTCATGGAAGATTTATAATAATTAAAAAATAGAAGAGACATACAGATATATACAATCGCCTATATATATATATATATATATATATATATATATATATATATATGGGAGAATATATAAATAATAACAACAGACGAGGACAGGTGGTGTAAATAACAAAAGTATATATTAGTATGACGCTCGGGAATACGGAAAGTCTTTGACGTTTCGAGCTACGCTCTTCAACAGAAAGAATACGGAGACAAGGAGAAAAACACGGAGAAAAAAAATTGAATAGTGTTCAGTCAACGGTCAATATATATATATATATATATATATATATATATATATATATATATATATATATATATATATATATATATATATATATACGTACGTATGTACATGCATACGAACATACATACAACAGTATTTGCATACAGACGTTCACACATATGTACATCGATATAAACATGCTTCGATACATACATACATACATACATACATACATACATACATTCATACATATTTGCGTTTCAGGATAAATTCTTAGTCAACGAAAACAGGTTTTTTTTTTAAAACTTAAACGATTGTCTTCTGTTCGCTGTGGATAAATATATGTTCTATGGCACATTCTTCTGTTAATACCTGTTGGATTAGCCATTTTGTAAGCATTATAATCTACAAGATTAATAACAAATGACTAATCGTGCATTTGTCATTTCGCAGGTGAGACTACAAGACTCCAAAAGAAATTATGGCTAGTTCAATCTAAATTTTCTGGTTCTTAACCGAAAGAAAATATCAAGTTGACCTTGGCTGAGTCATAATCGTTTATTAGGTCATATTAAAGAGTGGTATCCTAATTATTGGATACAGGAAATAAATAATAACGGTGCACCCTGAGCAAGCCATAGTGTAACATTCGCAACTGGATTTTGAAAAAGAGCAATAAGAATATATAATCATTTGTTGAACTACTTTTTGCAGTCTTTTGTAGTTAGTTTTTCCGAGAAGCGTATGAAAGAAGCCAAAACAGGATTGTATGACAGAAAGCAAAAATGCTTCATTTACTCTCAAATACAAACCGTGGAAAAAATCTAACACATTTCGTTGTTGTAAGCAGCAGAAACGCAATGTAATTCACGAATATAATTTGCTGAGGACTGATGCTAATTTCAGCAAAATGTCTCGTAATAGAGTGATGGTGATTGATGCTAATCTTAGTACGATGATTTTCGACATGTTATTAGTGATTGATGCGATTTCAGCAAGACGATTTGATTCGCAACAGATTGTTGGTGATGAATGCTAATTTAAAAAAGATTATTCGCAATATGTTGTTGGTGGTTGCTGCGAATTTCTACAGTACGATGGTGACTGATGCTAATTTCAGTAAACTGTTTCACAATACACTACTGCTTATTGATGCTAATTTCAACAAGATGTTTCACAACACGTTGTTGTTGAGTAATGCTAATTTCAGTAGTGTGTTTCACACACTGCTGGTGACTGATGCTAACTTCAGCACGATAATTCACAACATATCGCAACACATTCAGTAAGATGTTCCATAATACATTTTTGGTCTTGCATGCTAATTTCAACAAGACAATTTGATTCACAGTATACTACCGATGACTGGTGCTAATTTCAGTTTATATATACACATATATACATACACACACACACACACACACACACACACACAAACATATGTGTGTGTGTGTGTGTGTGTGTGTGTGTGTGTGTGTGTGTGTAACTTTCTAGGTGCCATCCCATGGTCATTCATGACCGAAGGTGGGGGTGGGGGTACCCTTCACCCTTGTTTTATACGACGTAAACACACCAACATAAGTTGTCAACTGATGGTGGGGTGACAACCACAGACAGAAATACACACATACATAAATATATATACAGTTACGTATACGATGGGTTTCTTTCAGTTTCCGTCTGCCAGATCACATCACAAGGCTTTGGTCGACTCGAGGCTATAGCAGAGGACACTTACATAAGATGAGAAGGGATATGTATGTTCGTTAATTTTCTCGCTTCTTATTATGTCTATCTACAGATCTGTCTATTTATCAATTTATCTGTCTGCCAATCTACGCACTTATCTACTAATATACTAATCTGTCTCCATATCTGTGTATTTGTTTGCAAATCTATCTATCTATCTATCTATCTATCTATCTATCTATCTATCTATCTATCTATCTATCTATCTTTTGATCTCAAATCAACGTTTTCTTATGCTAAACAATCATGTCACCGATTTTGAAGTATTGCCAATCCTAAGACATAAGAATCACATTTATTATCTGCAGATTCCTACAACAAAAGAAACAAAAAACCAAAACACATTAACAAATAAAAATTTAAAGACAAACAGCGTAAAATTGTGTAAGATGAAAAAAAATAATAAAACATTGCATTTTATATTGTATGTAGACATTTGCCAGATTTTTCACGCGTTTATCTTCAACATTGTCAGTTGCTAACACTAATAATAAGAATTTTGTAGGAAATAATATAGAATTATTTCCTACAAAATATACTAAAATATATGAATATGAAAAAGCAACAAAACAAAACAAGAAGAAGCAAGCGAACGAATCTCACGAGCCAATAAGAATAGCATCATGCTGGCGTGGATGAAACAGTGAATTAATTCTAACAAATTGTAGGAGTTAGAATATTTGAGCTGCTGAAATAATAATAATAATAATAATAATAATAATAATAATAATAATAATAATAATAATAATAATAATAATTGCTTGTCAGTTGTTTGACCTTAACCAGTTGAGCATGTCCATTGGTGGCTGACGATATGTGCATCTCTGATCATGAGCAGAAGTAGTGGGGGAGCATCACCGCCATGTGTTTAGAGGAATTCTTTGGGGTTTGAATAATTCACCTTTGGAAACATGGGTGTTTTGCTCAACATCCTTAAACAAATCTTATTCATGGACCTTTTGAGTGGGATGGGCTACCCGACTTGAAGAAAATTCTAACTGGGCCCCACCTGCGAGGTCATGCGCTGTTTATCTTAATGAGATCACCATGTCGCGCACATATGGTTGTGATGCATGTGCCTGGTGTACCCTTATCAGACGGGTAGTCATGATGGGTATATTGGGCTTCGTATATTTTACCCCAGTGTCACTTTGATGGCATGCACTGCTCTCTCACTCAATAATAATAATAATGATAATAATGATAATTTTTATTGGCCACACGGACTAATATAAATTTTAAAAAAAGAACATTAAAGGACAACACAAGACGATAAACAAAGCGTTTTGCAAAAAAAAAAGGTCCATGTATATATTTGATAACGAAAATAATATAAGAAGTAAAAATCTCCCAATAATGAGAGGCGCTTTGAAGGTTACTCGAGGAGAAAAAAAAAACCCATAAAAGCCCCGGGTGCCTGGTCAACAGGGCGAGAGCCCTTTCTCTTTTTATACCTTCCCTCTCTACTCTCACCTTCCTTTTCAAGTGGAACTTGAAAATGTTGATGAGACCTTGGCCAGAGAGGAAAGTGTCTGACTTTAGCCCTTTCAAACGGGTCCACCATATTACCTCTTTCGCTACAGTCACCAGACAAATTCCGCCGAGGTCGACTTTGTCTTTCATCCTTTCGGGGGTTGATTAAATAAGTACCAGTTACGCACTGGGGTCGATGTAATCGGCTTTAATCCCTTTGTCTGTCCTTGTTTGTCCCCTCTATGTTTAGCTCCCTGTGAGCAATAAAGAAATAGATATTTTCACCTTTCCAATCTCGTAAAGTGCCCGGACATAATACTTAATACTAAGGCGTGTGGCTTAGTGGTCCGGTATTGAGTTCATGATCGTAAGGTTGTGAGTTCGAAAACCGGCGGCGCGCTGTGTCCTTGAGAAAGACACTTTATTTACGCAATGCTCCAGTTCACTCACCTGGCAATAATGAATAGTACCTGTAATTCAAATGGCCTGCTTTGTCACACCGTGTGTCCAGCTGGATCTTCTCTAGAACTACGTTAAGGATACGTGTGTCTGTGGAGTACTCAGCCATTTGCACATTAATTTCATGATCAGATTGTTCCGTTGATCGGATCGACTGGAACCCTCGTCGTCGTAGCCGTTGGAGTGCCAGTAACATTTATATCAAACCATTTTAACGGTTATCGTAGACCACTTAGTTATATAAGAAGAGATGCTATTTTTAATTCTAAACGAATGGAAGTTATCAAGGAATTCTTAAGTTCAACTGAACGGCATTCTGTAGAAACTGTTTATAAAATGGTATGATGGTACTTTAAGTAAGTGAATTAGCAGAATCATTTTGAGTGTTGGATAGAATTCCTCGCAATGTTTGTTTCGACTCTCTTTGCTCCAAGTTCAAAACACGCTCACGTCAGCTTTATCTGTTCAGGATCAATTAAAAAAAGTCCCAAAATATGGCTGTTGACTCTCATACTAAGTGCTAATGCTAAGAACATTGGAAAGGAGCTTATAGAAAATTCTAGACAAAGGTTTCGATTCTTGGTTAAGAATCCAAGAAACGATTTGTGTCGTAGCTCACGGGAAACGAGATTTAAATGAAGTCCGTAAGAAAGCAGTTTAACTAGAAAATTCGCAAGCACTATATATTCGAATATTCTGGAAATATTTTTGGAAAGGCTGCGTGGTAAGTAGCTTGCTTACCAACCACATGGTTCCGGGTTCAGTGCCACTGCGTGGCCCCTTGGGTAAGTGTTTTCAACTAAAGCCTCGAGCCGACCAAAGCCTTGTGAGTGGATTTGGTAGGCGGAAACTGAAAGAAGGCCGTCGTATATATATATATATATATATATATATATATATATATATATATATATATATATATATATATATATGTATGTGTGTGTGTGTATGTTTTTGTGTCTATGTTTGTACCCCCCACCATCGCTTGACAACCGATGTGGTTGTGTTCACGTCCCCGTAACTTAGCGGTTCGGCAAAAGAGACCGATAGAATAAGTACTAGGCTTACAAAGAAAAGAGTACTGGGGTCGATTTGTTCGACTAAAGGGCGGTGCTCCAGCATGGCCGCAGTCAAATGACTGAAACAAGTAAAAGAATAAAAGAAAGAATACCTGGTATGATCAAATGAAACGAAATTTTCCCAAGATTTTACCCTAAAATGTCTATGGAAAAAAAAATGGTGGGGGGTGGTATTTGATAAGTAGCTTAAAAACAGCACTCCGTGCGGACTTTTGGGCTAGCTCCTGCGGAAAACTTATAGGGCTTGCGGCCCCAAACTAAAGAGAGTAATAACAATAAGGTATTTACAGGTACCCTACCAATATGGTATTATTTTAAATTCAGCTTATATGAAAAGCTTGTAAGTTCACAAATTTTTGGAATTCTTTTAAAATTTGAATTTTCAACTGTTTGCATTTAACAAGTCCTCATCCAGACCTGATCCCAATGCTGGATGTTCAAGAACCAAATGAAGGGCAGATTTTCAGTCCTGGGATCATCCTGATTCCAAACAAGGTATAATATGTCAATGTAGAGCAAATGTAGACTGAGATACAGGGGTCCCAGACGGACGGACAGAATTTCGCGTCTACTATTTTATAGACGTAGTCGGAATAAAAGACAGAAGTATCACAGAAATCCTTTGACTATAATAATTCTGCTCGAAAACAAGCCAGATCTGGTGTTAAACAAAGACAATAGCGCCGCCACCGCCGCCACCGCCGCCACCAACAGTAACCACAACGACGTACAAGAACGTCGAATTAACCAGCCTCTCTAAAGTCGTGAGAGAAATAAATATTTATTTTTATCGTAATACCAATATTTGAATTCCCGATATTTTCGGGAGTAAAATGTCATATATAAATTACTTATGAATCAGTTTTCAATTGTCTGACATTACTGGAAGGGTTAAAAATACTGTTTCAGCGCAGACACTGGTTTATCTTACACTGTTGTTTTTTTTTGTCTTTTTTTTTTTTTTAGGAATGCATTGCGGCAAAAATGAAACTATATTTGTTGTAAGTACCCAGTTTATATACGTGTGTGTGTGTGTGTGTGTTTTCAGGTAACATTAAATGTCAGAGGATACTGGAATTAAACACACACACACACACACACACACACACACACACACACACACACTCACACACACACACACACACACACACATACAAACACAGACGTGCACGGGTGTTCTCTCAGTATGATTTAATGAGCATATACTTATAGACATACCATATATATATATATATATATATATATATATATATATATATATGTATGTATGTATGCATGTATGTATGTATATGTGTATGTGTATGTATGTTTATGTATGTGTGTGTACGCATATATACATACACGTACACATACGCATGCGCACGCTTATAAAACATATGCATAATACATATAGGTATCTGAATATACATATATATATGCATACACATAAACACACACACACACATATATAATATATATATACATATATACACATAGATAATCACATACATAGGTACACACTCTATTTCACACACACCCACGAGTATAAAACACCATCGCTGTGTATAGAATACCACGAAAACAAAAAGAATTACAATGAAAGTTTTATTATCAGTATGATGTCATACGTTCACACTTATAAAGCATTTACAAAACAACGCAAGCTATCGGCCGACCTGGGCCACCAACGATTTAATGCAGATGTACTCATTCAGCCACTATACAAGCTTTAATATATTAAGGGTAAAACATATATATATATATGAACGTTTCCGCTTCCGGTAAGTTATGTTTTAGACGGTCGACTTTTAGTTACGGAGATGTACTTGCATAGTAAGCGACCTGATCTGAGATCGTGTGCTGGAACGAAACAATTGCAGCGTGGAAGGTGTTTATAAGCCATTTAAAATAACACACAAAAGCCGTTAGATTCACTTCAACATTTAAGTTTAATTTGTCAAAATATTTTCGGCGCTTTGAGACTGACAAAATTCCGTGCAGCACGGAAGGTTGCGGTCTCAAAGCGACGAAAATATTTTGGCAAATTAAATTTAAATGTTGAAGTGAATCTAACGGTTTTTCTGTGTTTCTTAAATGGCTTATAAACACCTTCCACGCTGCAATTGTTGACTTTTAGTTATATCCTCTTAAATGTCTCAGTCTTAAATTTGCAAATCTTTTCGCTTTCATATTTTATTTGTTTCAGTCAATGGACTGCTGCCATGCTGGGGGCAAAATAAACCAAAAATTAAGAGATAAAGCGTGCATGTAACGAATAATGAAAATATTCAGGAGTTAACCATTAACCAATCTTAAATTTGGCGAGAGATATTTGGTCATTTGCAAACGTAATTCCCATGATCAATCGATGCTTAGTACAAAATGTATTTTAGTTTATGATATTATATTATCACTCTAAATATGGTTTCCGAAAGTAACCAGATGTTAACCGTTAAACTATTTTCAATCGGGCCAACCAAAGCCTTGTGAGTGGATTTGGTAGACGGAAACTCAAAGAAGCCCATCGTATATATATATATATATATATATATATATATATATATATATATTTATATATATATGCATGTCTGTGCATATGTTTGTGTGTGTGTGTGTATGCCAACATCGCTTGACAACCGATGCTGGTGTGTTTACATCCCCGTAACTTAGCGGTTCGGCAAAAGTAACCGATAGAATAAGTACTAGGCTTACAAAGAATAAGTCCTGGAGTCGATTTGCTCGACTAAAGGCGGTGCTCCAGCATGGCCGCAGTCGAAATGACTGAAACAAGTTAAAGAGTAAAATAATAAATCCACCTGTTTCTTTCATTGATTTTATATATACATATATATATATATATATATATATATATATATATACATATATATATATATATATATATATATATATATATATATATATTTTACTGATTTCAGCTAGTGGTTGAGGCCATGCTAGATCACTATCCGTAAAGGAAAATTCAGGGC